>NW_020954587.1:4658980-4702295 GCF_900497805.2 Vombatus ursinus | reverse complement strand
AGGAAGGAAGGAAGAGAGGGAGGGAGAAAGAAAGGAAGGAGAGAGAGAATGGAGGGAAGGAAGGAAGAGGGAAAATAAAGGAAAGAAAGGAAGGATGGAGAGAGAGAGAATGGAGGGAAGAAGAAAGGAGAAAAGAAAGGGAGGGAGGAAGGAAGAAAGGGAGGAAGGGAAGGAGAAAAGGAGGGAAGAAGGGAAAGAAGGAAGAAGGGAAAGAAGGAAGGAAAGAAACATTTATAATTGGAATAGAGGGACACTTGAAGCAAGGAGACTATTGCAATAGTCCAGACCAAAGACAATGAGGGTCTGAGACAAAGTGGTGATTGTATGAGTAGTGATGAGGAATGTGGGAGTTCTTATGGAGGTAGAAGCATCAATGTTTGACAACTGATTGGGTATGTGGAGGGAAGGAGTTGGAAGAGTAAGAACATTAGGATAATAATGAGGTTGTAAAGCTGGGTTACTGGAAAGATTGTGGTGTCCTCAATAGAAATAGGAAAATTCAAAAGAGATTCAGGTTTGCAGTGGGTGAGGAGTGAATTTAAATTAAGTCAACACACATTTATTACTCACTTATGTCATGATTGGAAGAGTCTAGAAGATTTTGGACTTCTCACCTTCCAATGTGACAGCCTTTGCCATGCACTGTGCTTGGAGCTGGGGATACAAATGCAAGCAGAAAAAGAAAGAAAGAAAAACCATCCCTCCCCTCAAGGAGCTTACATTTGAAATGGAGAAGACTACATATAAAAGGAAGCTGAATGGGAGGAGATAACATGTGTACCCAGACAGGGGCATGGTACTGGAAGTCCAGAGAGTCAGGAGTAGAGTCTGAAGTGAATAAAGACATGCCTTTCCTGGGCATTTCCTTTAAAATGGAAGTTCTGGGAAGAACTAGTCAATCACATGAAGAGGCTGGATGGGCAGAGAGTACTTTCAGTATGAGAAATCCAGGGATGAAGAAAGGTTTGAGATGGCTATGGGACATCCACTTTCCAGTTTTAAATGTCTAAAAGGTAGTTGGTGATGGAATTAAAGAGTAAGTCTAGAGCTGGAAAGATAAAATTGAGAGTCATATACATGCAAATGATAATTAAACCCATGGAAGCTGATGAGTTCACCAAATGAGAGAAGTATACAGAGAAGAGAGCCCAGGACAGATTTGGGGATAACTACAATTACTGTGAGTGACAGGGATGAAGATCCAGCAAAGGAGAATGAAAAGGAGTGGTCATGAAAATCCAGAGAAGAGAGTATGTCTAGAAGGATAAGGTGGTCAATAGTATCAAATGCAAAACATAGAAAAGGATAGGGATTGGCGGAAAGTGCAAGATGGTCATTAAGAGCTCACTGGTGGGGCAGCTAGGTGGGGAAGTGAATAAAATGCTTGCCCTGGAGTCAAGAAGATCTGAGTTCAAATGTGACTTCAGATACTTACTAGCTATGTGACCCGGGGCAAGTCACTTAACTCCAATTGCCTCAATTTAAAAAAGAAGATGAAATTGGCTGATAACTTTGGAGAGAGTTTCAGGTGAATAATGAGGTCAGAAGCCAGATTGCCAAAGGTTGAGCGAGGGAATAAGAAGAGAGAGAATGAAATTGGAAGCAATGAGTAGAGGTGGCTTTTTCTAGGAGTTTGCCTGAAAAAGATGAAGAGATATATATCTCTTCATACCTTCATAGACCATAGCTTTAGGATAAGGTAGGGTCTAGAGAATGTTGGGGGTTTTTTTTCCCTTCTAAAGAAGGGGAGAGACTTGGGCAGGCATGTAGGCAGCCAGGTAGGAACCACTCTCTTTCATCTTCAATCATTTTCCCCCCTGCCTATTTCTCTGTGACCTACAAATACAGCTAGATCTATATCCCTCCTTAAGAACAAAACAAAACAAAGAAAACTTTAATTGATCCTGTCATTCCCTCAAATTATCATCCTATATCCCTCCTCTTTTTTTTTTAATAGACAAACACCTGGAAAGCATTATCTATGCTTTCTGGATCCATTTTCTCATCTGTACTCATATCAGCAGCTCATTCCCTTTTGGAAAAAAGAGCTTTCCCTATATAATATGTATTTGTAGTTTTCCTTCTACATGTAAGAGTGGGATCAGAAACCACCCCACCCTGATTTGATACCTTCATGAGATGAGAATATGTCTCAATTATAGGCTTTGGATTAAGTGCTAAAAGGTCTTAAAACTGTTCCTAAAAGAATTACCATTCAATGGGAGGAAATTTGGCCATGCCTCAGGGATCATTTATAAATTACCAAGTTAGTTGAGAAAGGATTGGTTTTCAGAAACTGGAGTGAGTGTAATATTTTAGCTGAAGGAACTGTCTGAGTAAGAAGAAGAGCCCTCAGCTCTGACCTTGGTCCTTTTGTACCTTCTGCCTTTGAGTGGACATTGCATACTTCAAAGGGTCCAGAAAATTTTGGACTCCTCGTCTTCTCATTGGTGACTTGGTAATACCACTGGATTGACTTGAGGCATCAGGAGCCAAAGATAGACTGGACTCAACACAGAAATTATACCATGCTTGAGGGAAACTTTATGAGCATACCGTGATTGGGAAAAAAATAACCAGGAGTTGTCAGTTAACCTCAGCAGTGCACTGGTAAATATTTAACAATCAGTTCTCTGAGAAAAAAAGTATACAAGACATACTTTTAGGCTTAATTTGAATTATTAACATTTTCTCTATCACTTTCCTAAGTTTACAGACTCAACAAAACAATACATTAAGCCCTGATTTATAGCTGATTTGCCATTGCTATTTAGTCTTTTTTTTTCAGTCACGTCCAGTTCTTTGTGATCCCATTTGGGGTTTTATTGGCAAAGATAGTGGAGTAATTTGTCATTTCCTTCTCCAGCTCATCTTACAAATAAGGAAACTGAAGCAAAGAGGGTTTAGTGACTTTTCCAGGATCACACAGTTAATGAGTGTCTGAGACTGATGGGGTTGAGATCTAGCAGTGGCCAAGTAGTCTATGAGGTAATAGAACTCCAGAGACCTGGACCACAGGGCCAAGGGAGAATGGAGAAATGGCCTGGGGCCATAGGGAGATCCACAATTCAAGACCAGATTTGAACTCAGGAAGATAAGTCTTTCTCACTCCAGGCCTGGCACTCTATCCACTGCCTCACCTAGCTGCCCCAATTTGCCAAGGTGTAAATGCTCACACTCAACATTTAACAATCCATTCTTGAGAGCCAATATAAGCTGGCTCCAGTATACTTCTAGTTCCTTCTTTGCCAGAAGTTTTATCCTAAGCTTTATCCCCATTGTCCCTGTATTCAGTATGTACTTATGGGATAGTGTTTCACAGACTTGTAGGGGGATGGTTTGTACCAAGTGTATTTATCATACCACCTCAGTAAATACTTAAATAGCAGATTTCTTCTCATTGGTGACTTGGTAATATCAACCTTAGGTTGGCTGACTAAATGATTCTTATCTAATAATCTTAGGGGGAGTGGGGTAAACACAATAATCAGTGTTTGAGTCAATCACATTAGTGAAAGCCCTCATTGCCCCTCAGGGGTACCCCTTGAAACCTGCGAGGAAGATGTAGCTTGCCAAGTTCAGAAGGTCCAAGTTGTCAGGAGGAGAGGGAGGTGAGGTAAGGATTCCCATCTTTACACAACAATTTTATATATGATATATAATATATATGTATACACATATATGTATGTATATGTATGTCTGTGTGCATATGTGTATATATGTATAAGCATGTAGGTGACAACTGGACATCAAAGGTGGATGAACAGTCCTGAGAAGGGCTTGGTAGCCCTCACACCAGAGGTGCTAGTATTCCCTGAATGCCCATATACGCATGACCTGTGATACCTTCACAGTGGAATATAAATAAGATCACATCAACAAGGTTATAAAGAAATACTTAACCTACTTAATAGGAGGAAAAAAAGTGACTTTCAAAGCAATTGTTTATATGTAAAAAAAAAATTACAAAAAAAAAAATTCTTCAGTTTTTATCTGTCCATTGAAGCAGTACCCAAAGAACTTACACTTGGCAATGCTTAGCTCACGTTCCTCCATAGTGCTGCATGTCTATATATTTACTATAATACACACACATATATATGTATATACACAAAAATATAATGTGTATTGTGTATTCCAGCAGTAGAATATAAGCTTCTTCAGGGCAGGAACTGATTTTTTTTTTAATCACTGCCAAATATTGTGCCTCATACATAATAGTAGGTCCTTACTAAATATTTCTTGAATTTAATTGAACTATAGTGATAATGAGTATTCAGGAGGGACTTTGCATGTTCAAATGAATAGGAGGTACTAATGCAAAGTAGGAACAGCATCCCTAAGGTAATAATAAATAGATGAGCATAAGAAGCAAGCAGTAGCAGAATACCAGCTGGTACAGCTTTTGCACAGGGGCTACAACAGAACCATGAAGAGAAGGAAGCCCCTTTGCAATATAAGCAACCTGGGGTTGTAAGGATGACAAATGGAACTCTAAGTTGCCACCAGAAAGAAAAAATAAAATAAAAACCTTGCTATGCTGAGAACTCGTTAGTGATATAGGATATGACATATCGGTAGATAGTATAGTCTCAAGTCTAGATTTATTTAATTAACCAATACCAATCTGGATGAGGGCATTTCCAGGGGAGTGATAATTGTCTGGAAGTTATGGATGCCTCCAGGCTGAGCCTCCAGCCAGAAAGCCCAGACAGTCACTTATCCTCAGGAAGCAATGATCCAAGGTCACTCCTGCCATTTTAAACAGGGTATTTTTTTTTTTTTTTAGGGTTTAGATCACAGTCCTAATGCAGTGTGTGAAGATTTCAACTGTGATGTCTGTGGAGATTAGCCATGCTGATTTTTTTCCCCTAGTTTCACTATTCTACTGGTTAAAGTGTTCCTACCTCCCAACTTTGGGGAAGTACACGAAGAAAAACTTCACTAATTCAGACACATAGAGGAAATTATAGTACATATATATGATGAGGTCTAGAAGTTTAGGGGTACTGAGACCCCGAGATTATGAGATGCAGGTCCTGCCCAAAAGAATTCGACCCAAGCCTTCTTTCAGCCAAAGACAAGGTTTATTAAAGATGAAAATCTGAGCAGTGGCTAGACTATGAGAATCTGAGCATCGTGAGGTATTGGCTAGATTGTGAAAATCTGAGCACCTTAAAAGAGACAAGATGGACTATATATACAGAAAGACTATGGGAGGGATCTAGGAGTGGCCAAGTACTCCATGAGGTAATAGAATTCCAGGGACCTGGAACACAAGGCCAAGGGAGAATGGAACCTAGCTAGGATTAAGGGTGGGAAGTGTGGGGGGGGGGGCGGGGAGGCGGGAGCAGCACAGAGAGGTAAGACAATGGAGGGCCAGGCTAGGTTAAGGGTAACAGAGATTGGGAGTAGCCACAATGAAAGGCCAGTTGATGGGATTATAGCCTCAGGTAAATGAGATTAGGCCAGGAGGGAAAGTCCAGGGTTTTTCCTTTTGGGGTCTAGATCCCATTCTCATCATATAGACATGCAGCACTATGGAGGAGCATGAACCAAGCATTGCTAAGTAAAAGTTCTTTGGGTACTGCTTCAATGGACAGATAAAAACTGAAGAATGTTTTTCTTTTTTTTGTAATTTCTTTTACATATAAACAATTGCTTTGAAAGTCACTTTTTTTCTTCCTTTAAGTAGGTTAAGTATTTCTTTATAATCTTGTTGATGTTATTCATATTCCACTGTGAAGGTATCACAGATGATGGGTGTATGGTTGTTCAGGGAGGACTAGCACCTCTGGTGTGAGGGCTGCCATGCCCTTTTCAGGACTGCTCATCCACCTTTGGTGTCCGCCTCTCTCCCAACTCTCACCTGTGGCTCCAAGAAGCTTTGTGAGCAGACATGTTAAATCAGGCTGAGGGTAACCCGTGTGGCTCAGACTACTCAAAGTAGCAGGGTGTCTACTCCAAGGATGTGAAGACATCCCCCTGTCGAACGGGTAGATGAGAATGATTTGTTCCAAAGGCCGTGAAGGAGGCTGAAGCAGGTGTCATGGAGTGCTTAGAGCTTGGTCAGACATGGAAGATGCCAAGGGCATCCACTGCATCCCTGGCCACCTCCAGTCATTCTGACTTTTGTCTTGACACTGGACTTCGATGATTCTGTAAGAGAGAGTGAGGCTGATGACTTTGTACAACTCTGCCTCACTTCAATCCAATTCATGAACAAGTCAAGACAGCATCTTCATGATGTCATTGGTCCTCTTTGAAAACAAAGCACAAATAATCACAGGCAATGTGAAACTGAATTTTAAGTTGGCTCTTATTTGAATGACCACAAATTCCAAATGAATGGCACTTCAATTAACAAAGTTTATCTGATCACACAAATGGGAAAAGGACCTACATGTACAAAAATATTCATAGCAGCTCTTTTTGTGGTGGCAAAGAATTGGAAATTGAGAGGATGCCCATCAATTGGGGAATGACTGAGCAAATTGTGTTATATGAATGTGATGGAATACTATTGTGCTATAAGAAATGATGAACAGGCTGACTTCAGAGAAACCCGGAAAGACTTGTATGCTCTGATGCTGAATGAAGTGAGCAGAACCAAGAGAACGTTGTCCACAATAACAGCCACGTTGTGTAATGACTAATATTGATAAACTTAACCCTTCCTGGCAATACAAGGATCTAAGACATCTCCAGAGGCCTTGTGATGGAAAATGCTATCCACACACAAAGAAAGAACTATGGAAGTTGAATTGATATTTTTTTTCTCTTCCTTTGAGTTTTGTTTCCTCTCTCTGATGGTTCCTCCTATTGGTTTCAATTTCTACTTACAACATCACTAATGTGAAAATATGCTTAATAAGAATGTAAATGTATAGCCTATATCAGATTGTGTGCCATCTTGGGGAGGGTGGTGGGGAGGAAGGGGGACAAAAGTTTTAAACTCAAAAGCATATGGAAGTGATTATTGATAAATCAAAATAAATTAATAAAAAAAACAAAAACAAAAACAAAAGTTTACCTGTTCTATGTGGCTATTTGAACAGAGTGAAGTTGAGGCCAAAGGGCCATTTGAAAAGGTCCAGGGGCCAGTCTTCTTAGACCATTCCCTAACATTTAGCCAGATTTCTCTTATTATTTAAGGTTTAACTTTCAGGGAAAAAAAATAAAGGTGCAGAATCACTGGACCCTCCCCACCCCCATAGCAACTCAAGAACTGCTCCCCATCCTTTTTAGTGTAGTGTCTGCCCTCAAGGGTGGCCCTAGGCAAAATTGTGAATTAGGTAAAGTTTGTTTTCAACTCTGCTTTTTGTGTCCCAATCTTAATCCAGTCACCCACACCCAAGGGGGCCAGTGCCCTCTTGTGGCCTCCTGGTTTCCCAGAACTCCCCTCTCCCCCACTGTGGGGGACCCAAGATTCACTCTGTGCATCCTAGCATCATAATATGTCCTACTTCCCCATGTGTGATTACCTTCCTCTCACCTTATAGTTTCTTTCCACCTTCCCTGTCCAGGAGGGCTTATTGTTCTCATTTTGATCATTGATCCTCTGTCCAAACCCCTAAGTTTCTGGCGTCTTTCAATTAATGGATCCAACAAGCATTTATTAAGTGTCTATTGGGTGCTAGGCCTAAGAAAAAATAATAATAAAAATGTAGGGGAGGCACTGGCAGCTGGAAGCATTAGGAAAGACCCTATGTCTGAGCCCAGGGAGCCATGCCTGAACTGAGCTTTGAAGGGAACTAGGGATTCAGATCTTCCCTGGGAGCGATTCACTTTTTAAGTGTAAGGCTTAAAGGGCCAACTGTGTGGGACTCTTTCCCCATTGGTAGGGATCAATGCCCTAGGTCTACAGGAAGGGTAGGGCACAGTTGGTGACAGCCCAGAGAAGAGAGATGCTGGGCTCTTCTGGCCTTTAGCTTTGAGAGACAAGATCCCTACTGACCACTTCTCTTCAGGTTACTAAAGGGAAACAAAGACTCTAGGAAAAAGTTAATGTGAGAGGAGCTGGCAGTCTATTATGTTCCTTTCTTCAGCTTTCCTAGAGACTTCTAGGAATTTTTCCTTTGGCTGAGATCTGGGACTTTCTTGATTGAGCTGAGTTACCTTGCTCTCAACAGGAGTCTTTCTGATTCCAGGCCTGGAAACTGAGGCAAACAGGGTGAAGTGACTTGCCCAGGGTCACATAACTAGTAAGTGTCTGAGACCAGATTTGAATTCATGTCTTCTTGACTCTAGACCTGGTGCTCTATTCACTCTGCCACCTGGCTGCCCCTAAGGTTTATTGAATTGAACTGAATGATTCGTGCCTCTCTGAGCCATATACAAGGCCTCTTGTGACATAAGAGCACCACAAGGAGAACACAATGTTTAACCCCCAAAAAGTGATATTCCACTAGCGGAATTTCAGGCACCAGTGACAAACCAGTACAGGGGACATTTTGAGGTCCAGTATACTTCCCACGACACCATATCAGCCACCACTTACATCAACAGCTCATAGGCTGAATCCTTTCTGGGAAGCACTCCACGCTTCAAAGTTTTCTCTCACCTCCTCCCAATGGGGAAAAACCCGGGGTTAGCAATCAGACTCAGTTGCTGCTCTTCCACAAACCGGCTGTGTGCCCTTGATCAACTCGCTTCAATAATCTTCAGCCCTCAATATAGGAGAGACAGTGTGGTTCAGTAGAAAGTGCATTGGCTTCAGATTTGAGCCCTGAGGATGACCTTCCTCAGCCTCAGGATTATTTTTTAATTTCAGTTGAAGTAATTTAAATTATTTTTAAATTTAATTTAAATTAATTTTAATTTAATTTAATGTTTTAATTGACCGAATCCAAACTTGACAGAACAAATCCCCTTAATACATTTCTGATAGCCTCTTCCTCTTCCTCATAAGATTTATCTAACCTCAGAGTCAATCAAGTCTGAGACCCTTGGTTCACAAATGAGAAAACTGAGGCCCAAAGACGTTAGATGTCTTTCCTAACGAGCTATAACAGACAAGTAGGGAGCAGCAGAGGTGAAATTTAAATCTAAATACTCTGACTCCAGTTTTCTTTCCCCTTCCCTACCACGTGTCATTAACCTTCCTTATGATTCACTTAGCCCAGCTGACTTCATTCCATAGTCTAGACATAGACAATATTCATTTACTTAGTTTTTCCTACTAGGTTACTGGAATAAACTCTAATAAAAATAATAATAGCTAGCGTTTATAGAGTGTCTATTATATGCCAGGCACTGTGTGAAGTGTTTTATAAATATGATCTCATATGACTGTCTCAACAAACCTATATAGTACTATTATTATCCCCATTTTGAAGATGAGGAAACTGAGATTAAGTGACTTGCCCAGACTCACACAGCCCAGTAAGTATCAGAGGCTGAACTTGAACTTGGGTCTTTCTGCTTCCAGGCTCCGCCACCACCTGGCTGCTGTTTAAGCATGGGAGCGTCTGTGCTGGATAAGAAAATGTATCCACTGAGGTATTAAAGCATAATGCCTTTAATGCTGTATTACCAGTGAGTTTTCTGGGACATCTAACTGATAAACTGGTTTCTCTCAGAGCCATGAATGACTTTGTGTGAAAAACTTTAGGGAGGAGAATATCACAAACCTCAGTGGTGCCCTGGCATTCCCTGTCTGATCCAGCCAGGATCTTCTTGCTCTGTCCTGGGAAGAGAAGGGACTTATAATAGATACCTCCTCTGATCTCTAAGAGTCACCCTCTCCACCCTATCCAAAGAATTAGAAATACTTTTTCTTCATTTATCCAATGGTAATTTAGTATTTCTAACACATACAAACGTACACATGTAGCATGCTTCAGTCGTTTTCAAGACCATAGCTGGACCTTATTTTTCTACCCAGAGCAGAAACGGTCAGAGACAGAGGCAGGGGTAGTACTGCAGATGACAGTCTAGCTATGCATCTAATTGCACTGGCAGCACCTTTTGGTGTTATTTCCAGAGTACTAGGACATAAAATATCTTCCCTACTGAACTGTCACTACTGTCTGAATTTCCACTTTAAATTGTTTTTTTTTCCCCAGCAAATACTCCTGGAAGAAATAGAATCTCTAGTTCTTCCAAAGTCAGACAATGCCTCTTATGAGACCTGGAACTGTTATAGAGACTCCAGATGTCTATATCTGCCTAGACTACCAGCACAGGGGTGGGGAATCTGTGGCCTCATGTGGTCTTCTAGGTCCTTGGGTGTGGCCTTTTGACTGAGTCCAAGTTTTATAGAACAAAACAAATTTTATATTCCTGACTTAGCACACCAAACCTCCCTTTTCTTTCTCTTTTATTCATTATCTGCTAATTCATTTTCTTCATAACTAGCACTTTTGGGGTGGGAGAGTGGGAGTGGAAGGTTCATGGCCTTTGGACAATCTAGGCTCTTTTTTTTTCCTCCAGCCTTAACCCCAAATCTTTCTCCTGCATCATTATTAATGAAATACACTCTGCAATTTTTTTTAACTAGTCCGCTGTTAGTGTGTCTGATTATTATTCAGTACAAACACCTCAGTCATCCTAGCATTTTCATTGATTCCAATTAAAAGTCAAACTCATAATCACTGTAATGCAAACTCCCTCATATGCATCCCTCTGTACTGACAGATCTCCTCCTTCCCTTCCTTTCCCCCATCCAGGGTTGTTGGATTCTTAGTGTCAAAACATTAACCTTTATGTTTGGGACCCCTTAATATATTCAAGATGCACAAACTTCTTTAGGATATTATTAATGCCTTTTGTTTTCAGAGTTTTAAAAAATTCTTTCCATTTATGTTGTTTTAGACATTATATATATATATATATTGTTGTCCTGGTTCCACATATATCACCCTATATCAGTTCATATAAATCTTCTCGTTTTTCTGAGTTGTTAATATTTATCATTTCTTAAGCTCAGTATTATTCCATCATATTCATGCATTACAATTTGTTTAACCAGTCCACAAGCAATAGACATCTATTTTTCCCCCAGTTCATTGCTACCTCAAAAAGTGTTGTTGTGAACGTTTTGGTCCTGTTGAGGTCTTTGTTGTTGTTGAATCATTTCAGTTGTGTCCAACTCTTCATGACCCCATTTAGGGTTTTCTTGGCAAAGACACTGGAGTGCTTTGGCATTTCTTTCTCCAGCTCATTTTATGGATGAGGAAACTGAGGCATACAAAGTTAAGTGACTTTCCCAGGGTCACACAACTAGTAGTGTTTGAGGCCAGATTTGAACTCAGAAAGCTGAGTCTTCCAGACTTCAGGCCCAGCACTCCATTTGCTATGCCACCTAGCTGCCCCATTGGTGCCTTTACAGGCGTATAAACTTTAACAACACATGGTAGCCCACTGTTTGGAGGGTAATGGCTCTGAGAGACTCTGAGGCTCTCTGGTTAAAGTGATAAAGAGGTATGTATCCTCTAGGCTTCTCTCTATCCTTCTTCATACTAGCTTGAGAAAGGTTGAGGTAGAAAGGAGCCCTTTTCATGTGGGGAATAGAGTCCTGAATATCTTGGGAGTCACCCATCAGTCACCCTACCCTTCTGTTTTCTGGCCAGGAGAAAAGATCTCTACTTGAATGATTCTCACTGAAAGCAAGTAGCTAACCCTTCTTTAAATAGGTTATGTAGCATGCCACACCTTCGGGATTCTTGGCTGTCTAAAATATCTTTCCTATCTAAGCAATCTACTTACCTCTTATTTATCTATACATTTGCTTCCCTCTCTGAATGACTTCTCAGATTCTATGACTTGGGCACACCTCCTCCAAGCTGGTACAGCCAAAGGATGAAGGCAGGAAATATAATCTAAAAAGTTCTCAGCTCAAACCAAGAGAACCTGGGTGTAGCCTGTTCTCTGTGAACTTGAGTGAGGCCCTCTTAGTGAATCAGGCATTTAGTGGGGGAGCATACTATTGGCTTTGTTGTTGTTATTCAGTCTTTTTTCAGTCATGTCTAATTCTTCATGACTCCTTTTGGGGTTCTCTTGGCAAAGGTACTGGAGTAATTTGCTATTTCCTTCTCTAGCTTGTTTTACAGATGAGGAAACTGAGGCAAACAGGGTTAGGTGGCTTGCCCAGGGTCACACAGCTAATAAGTATTTGAGGCCAGATTTGAACTCAGAAAGATGAGTCTTCCTGATTGTAGGCCTGGTACTTTATCCACTATGCCACCCAGCTGCTGCTACATTAAGCCCATTCCTCAGGTATCATATATTCAAATCTACTGTACTAGGCTCCTAAGATCATAGATTTAGATCTGGAGGAGGGGTACTAGTGGTGTTGATCTACACTACTTTCTTTGGCTATATCAATATCTCATGTGTTTCCCATATTGATTTCCCTGTTCCAAGGCATTTATAGCTATTCTCTGTTTCCTAGACTTTACCTTTCACTAAGTGTCATGAACACTTAGAGCTCAGTAGACACTGTAAAGGGGATCACTTTGAGAGTCTTGGTGATGCTCTCTTTTCCCATCTGTCAAGTGGGAATAACAATATCTCCCCTACTCTTTAGATCTTGAGTCAAATACCAAAGTTCTTCCCTGAAGTCTACTCTAACAATCTGTCATATCCTGGGATAATGCTGTCTTGATGTCATCAAAAATATCTGGACACTGGAGATGGATGTCTGCAAGTTTCCAGGGGGAAATTTCCCAGCCTATTCCTCAGTCTCTTTAATTCCACCAATAGTTTTTCCTGACCCTGGGGTTGGTGGGGCAGGACTTCACCTGATAAACTAACCCTCTTATCTTAAGGGATCCAGAGAAGGGATGCTGAGAAACCATGTGGGAGGTGAGTGAACAAGAATAGAGAAGGGAGAAGCCATGAAGAGATGTGAGAGCAAAAGCCATGGAAAACAGTTGCCATGGAAGCAGGGGAGGGGCTGCATCAATGTGGTTGCCAGCCCTATATTCTGAATCCAAGAGCTATGTCTGACTGCATCCTGCTTTGCTGAAACTCCTCTGGAGAGCAAGACCCAAGATAGTGATCCTCCATTTTTATTCTCTCCTTCCTTTCCCTCTCTTCTGACAGGGCATGTTCCTGATGTTTCTCTAAGGAAGACATCTCTATTTTTTAAAAGTTTATCCTGTTTATTTATGTTTCAGTCTTTCGGTTTAGCAATTACGATGAATGCTGTTAGCCATCACGTTGCGAATCTATGTGTATCATTGCTCAAATGCAAAAGAGAGAGGGCAATTGAAAATTGCTGGAGGAGGGAGAGAGAGAGATTTTAAATTGTGATATTTTGCCAGAGCATTTTCTCTGGTTAGGGGCTCAGAGCAGAGAAAACTATTGATTCGTTTTTACAGCATCCTAAGGCAGAAAGAGTACTTGGATGGATATCCTCTCGGCAACTGAAAGAGTCAGCAATGGTGAGGGCTGCTGAAACTGACTGGGCTGATATTGAAATATCTTTTTTTCCTAGACTTGGTTCAAGAGAGGATCCAAGGAAAATACTGGAGATATTGTCACACTATGGGGAGAAGAAGTCTGGCCCACTAAAGATAGGGGTCAAGTAAAAATGATTGACAGCCCTGTTCACCATCATAGCATCACCACACTCCACACCACTCAACAAGTATGTGTGAGGTTGTTACACGGTTAAGTATTCCAAGACCAGTGCATGCTGTCAGGCCCATTGCTATATTTAATTTTAGTCCACTCCTTTAAAATAAGAACATGGCAGCATATACAGATTCAGATTTATTCATTCAACAAACACTCATTTAGACACAGGACTATTAGGGCATGATTATTTACTTTACAAAAAGATTCCCTACAGGGTTGCTTTAAATAATAGGATCCCCTAGTGAATTCAATTTATGATTTGATTTGTAACTTTTCATTAATATACCTAATGCATATCTATCTTGTCAGAAGACAAAAGGAAGCAGCTTTTTATTTCTTTGTGATACATAAAGCTAAAATTACATACAGAAGAAGAACTGGAGATAAGCAATTGGGGGAAGATAGTGCTAGCAGGAATAGTGGCGGGACTTTGGAATACCAGGCAATAAGATTATAAACATGCAAACAGGCTTAAATCATCCTTTGATCTGGGAGGGTACTGCTCACTCTCTAAGTGATCCCTCAGGACTAAAAAGGAGAACTATGCCTTTCCTACCTAACACCATTCTTCAGGGTCTAGGCAAGTCTCATTTAGCACTTGTACAGCTGATTTCTTAGACCCATATATAAGGCTCTACATTTATCCGCATTGCATTTTTCTTTTTTTGGTGAGGGCAATTGGGAGTTAAGTGACTTGCCCAGAGTCACACAGCTAGTAAGTGTTATGCTTCTGAGGCCGGATTTGAACTCAGGTCCTCCTGACTCTAGGGCTGGTGCTCTATCCACTGTGCTACCTACCATAGCATTTCATTTGCTAGATTCTAGTCATTGTTCTAGTCTAGACTTTTCTCCATTCTGTTGGTCATCTAGTCTTAGCCCCATGTGCTTTCTGGTTGCCGTGTAACACTATGTCAAATCAAACTCACATTCCGTTAAGATATCTTGGGTGTTTTACACATCTCCTGTCTTGCCATGATTTATTTATCGTGTACATGTATCTGTAGGACTTTTGGTTTATCAATATTCAATTTCATTTGATTAGATTGGGTCGATTGTTTAAGCCAGTCATGATCTTTTTGGGTCCCAGTATCGTTGTCTAACATATCAGTTATCTTTGTGTCATCTGAAAAATTGATAAGCACACTTCCATCTAAGACATTGATTAAAATTTTGAGGAGAGCAAAGTCAAGGATAGATCCCTGAGGCACTCAACTAGAAACAACCCTCCAGGTTGACATTGATCCATTAACATCTATCCTTTAGAATCAGGCATTCAACAGCTACCAACTTCATCTCCTCACCAATCCTGGGTTTCAATTCCGTGTGGACCATTTTTATTCTCCTTTTTGATCTTAATTTTTTTTTCAATTCAGTTTCTCCCTAGCAGAGCAAACAGAAATAAAATAATTTGAGTAGTTCTGCCTTCTCCATTATCCTATTCCTCACAAGGAGAAATTTTTACCCCATATTTGAACTTCTTTTTGCTCCCAGCAGAACTTTAAAAAAAAAAAAAGGCCTTTGTCTTGGTGTTCATTCCCAGCCTTGGCTAGTTCTTGATGCTATTTTTCAGACCTGTGCAAGACTCAGCTTATTCTGAGCCTTAGTGTTATTGGCACTCTTCTAAAATGACAATAAAATGCTTTCTGTTCATTCTCCCTTTCCTTCCTTTGCTTCCATGTTTTGCACACATATTTCAAAAAGTTAGGATAATTGAAGAGTTCTGCATCAGTCTTTTAGACAATTTCCTGTCTTCTTCTTTGTTGAAATGGTTTGGTTTGGGGTCCTTAGAATTTGTTTTCGAGAATAGCCTGCCTACTTGGGTCAAAGACTCCTTGAAGAATGCTGTACCATGGGATCCACCTAGCCTTTTCCTGGACCTCCTTAAAATGCCGTCTTCCAAAAACTAGAGTGAGTGTCAGATTATGCCTCTTCATCTCTATCACAAACCTTAAAACCTTCCTCCTATATTTACAGTATTTTGTTCTTTGGGATCTAGTTCTCCCTTCTTGATCACAGTCAGGAAGAGAACATCTCCTTATCACCTCTCTTTTTAAAGAATTAAGTTTTGGGGGCAGCTAGGTGGAGCAATGAATAGAGCACTGGCCTTGGAGTCAGGAGGACCTGAGTTAATCCCACCTCAGACACTTAATACTTACTAGCCACGTGACTCTGGCCACGTCACTTAACCCTAATTGCCTTGCCTCCCTGCACCCCACCCCCCCCACCCCCCCCCAAAAAAAAAAAGAAAAGAGTTACATTTTTATCATTAAGTAAAATAAATAATTTATCGACTCCTTAACTCTAAAGAACTTCAGCAATTGTCTGGGAAAGTCAAAACTCTCCATAGTCATTATATCAGAGCTTTGTGCCCAAAACCAAACCATTTCAACAAAGAAGAAGAGAGGAAATGGTCTAAAAGACTGATGCAGAACTCTTCAATTATCCTAACTTTTTGAAAAATGTGTGCAAAACATGGAAGCAAAGGAAGGAAAGGAAGAATGAACAGAAAGCATTTTATTGTCATTTTAGAAGAGTGCCGATAACACTAAGGCTCAGAATAAGCTGAGTCTTGCACAGGTCTGAAAAATAGCATCAAGAACTAGCCGAGGCTGGGAATGAACACCAAGACAAAGGCCTTTTTTTTTTTTTTAAAGTTCTGCTGGGAGCAAAAAGAAGTTCAATGTGTTTTCTGAATTTATCACTCATTTGCTCCTTCTGGCCAGGTGGTTTGTATATTCCTATCACAGTATTGCTTTTGTTTCTTCCTCCACTGTTCATTATCCAAATATTCTCATTCTTTCCCCTCAATTAATTAATTTCTTCATATATCTTTCTTTGCTAAGTCATATGCCCTTTCTAGATCTCGATTTCCTTATCTATAAAATCTAGGGGATGTATGTCTATGGCCTATTCCAGCTCTAAATCCTCTCATCTTTTTATTATAATCCATTTACACTATCTCTAATCTAATCTGTTCTTTTGGAAAAATTTGTACCTTTTCATTGCCATGTTTTTACTAATAAATCACATTTTACCATATTTCAGTACTGAGGTCAAATATAGTTCTTTGAATCTCTAGTACATATTGTTTATTACCCATGCCTTTTGCATTTCTTTGTAGACATCTGAAATCAATATATTTCTTCCTCTTTTCTTTGAGCATGTCATAACCCTCTGTCTGACTACGCCTCCTGTGATGTTGTCTCCTCTTGCCTTTCTCTCTGATATTTTAAGAGGTCCTTCTCAAGATTTTCCTTTTTCTATATACCAACAGGATCTACATCCCTTGGGGTTCTGTCATAACCCCCTGATCTATCTTTCTTTATGAGTCTTATCTGGAGTGATTATTGGTTCTCATGATTTCAAATTACCATGTGGAAGAATTCTTAACTCATTTCCTGCTTCTGATTTCTTCCAAGTCTACACAATTATTAGCAATCCAATAACCACTTTGGTTGCATGTGTAACATTTTAACATCTAACAATTTTAACATCTGTTACATAAATGTATGATCTTGATGCCTAAACCAAGTGGAGATGAAGCAGAGATAAGAATCTGTAGACCAATATCACCAATGAATATTGATAAGAAGAATACAACATTAACAAAGAGATATAGCAATGTAATTAAAAGATTAGTCATTATTATCAGGTTGGATTCATATGACAAATTCAGGGTATAACATTGAGAAACTATAAATATAGACCAAATTATTTTTTAAATATGATTATATCAATAGATACAGAAAGAAAACCTCTGATAAAATGCAGTGTTCATTTATGTTAAAAATACTAAAATGCGTAGATATCCTAATGCATAGATATCAATAAAGAAATAGATATTTGTTTAGTATGATAAAGAATATTTCTCTAAAACCAAGAGATGACATTATCTGTTATGGAAATATACTGAAAGTCTTTCTAATAAGATCAAGGATAAGGGAAGGATATATATTGTTCTGGCTATTGACAGAATCACAGAATCTGAGAACTGGAAGGGACCTCAGTGTCTATCTCTTCTTAATTGTAGACAAAAGGAATTCCTAAGATAACGCATCTGGAAAGTAATTATCCAACCTCTGCTTGAAGACTTCCAAGGAGGGAGGACCCATGATCTCTCAACACAAGTCATCCTACTTTGGAATAGCTTTCATTTTTAAGAAATTTTTCTTGATATCATGCTTAACTTTGCCTCTTTAAAACTTCCATGCATTGCTTCCAATTCTGACCTCTGGGGCCAAACAGAATACATTCTTCCTCTATGTGACAGCCCTTCAAATATTTGCAGAGAGCTATCATGTCCCCCCCAAATCTTCTCTTCTCCAGGCTAAACAATCCAGGTTCCTTCAACCAATTCAGATATGGCATGGACTCAAGACCATCTAGCATGCTGGTTGCACTTCTCTAGATAGTTTCCAGCTTATCAATGTCCAATCATAGCACGCAGAATGGAAAACAATGCTCCAGATGAGGTCTAATGATGGCAGAGTACAGTGGGACCTCATTTTCCTGTTCCTGATATCTGTATTCCTCTCAAGGCAATGCAGTATCACATTAGGCATTTTGGCCCCTATCACACATTGCTGATTCATATTGAGCTTGCCATCCACTAAAACCTCAAGATCTTTTTCAGAATATCTGCTATTTATTCTTGTCTCTACCATCTTCTACTTGTGAGCTTTATTTTTTGTGCCTTAGTGCAAGACATTGCATTTATTCCTACTGAATTTCACCTTATTAGATTCAGTACAATACTTTAACCTTTCAAAATCTGTTTAGATCCTGATTGTCATCTAGTATATTAACTATCCGTTCTAGCTTTGTGTCATCTACAAATATGGTACATACCAACTATACCTTTGTCCAGGTCATTCATTAAAATGTTAAATATCACAGTGCCAAGCACAAATCCCTGGGGTACTCCACTGCAGACCTCCTTCCATGTTAACATTAAACCATTGGGAGTTACTCTTTTGGTCTAACCATACAACTACTTTTGTATCTGTTTGATTGTTTTATCATTTCATCTCTATCATTCCATCTTCTCCACAAGAAAAGTGTCAGATACTAACAACTAGGCAAACTGTGGCCATAGCACACTCCTTATCTAATAGTCTAGTAATTCTGTCAAAAAAGAAAATGAAGTTAGTTTGGCATGACCTATTCTCTATGAGGTCATACGGTTTTTTTTACCATCATCACTTCTCTACTTGGACATTCAACCAACATTCTCTTAATGATCTGTTCCAAAATCTCTCTAATAATCAAAGTCAAGCTCTCTAACCTAGTTTGAAGATTGTCTTTTTTTTTTAATTAGGACATTTGTTCTTCAATCTTGTGTTTTGTTGTTCAGTCATTTTTAGTCATATCCGACTTGTCATGACCCCATTTGGGGTTTTCTTGGCAAAGATACTGAAGTGGTTTGCCATTTCCTTCTCCAGCTCATTTTCCAAATGAAGAAATTGAGGCAAACAGGGTGAAGTGACTTGCCCATGGTCACACGACTGATAAGTATCTGAGGCCAGATTTGAACTCAGGAATAGAGTCTTCCTGACTCCAGGCCCTGTGCTATATCCACTGTACCACTTAACTGCCCTCTCAATCTTGTGGTATCTCTCTTATCTTTCTAATACTATTGGCAGAGACTGAGCAATCACATCTGCCAGTTCTTTCAAGATCCTGGAATATTGTTCAATAACAAGGACAGGTCACTGAATTCATTAAGGACATCTCAGAGTTCTCTTACTATCTCCTTACCAATCTTGCATATCAACTACCTGTAAGTCATTTATTGTTCTATCATTTCCAGAGTGAAGAACATTCTCTCTTACAGAGAAAACAGAAGTAGAAATAACATTTGAGAAACCCTGTCTTTTTTAAATTATCAGTTACCATCATCCCATCTAGTCTCTTTTTTCTCCCAATGCAGTTTTTTAAAATCCTTTTTGTCTTCCTTAGCTTCCCTCATAAGCCTCAACTCATTCTGACCTTCAGCAATTCTGACACTCTTTTTATAGAACTATGTCACATTCATCTTTGCACTCTGTTATCTGGTCTTACTTCCATATTCTATGCATATCTTTTAAAAATCTAACCTGGCTTGTGAATTCTCTGTGAATTTACATAAATCTCTTCAGATAAATCACATTTTTACTTCCTTACTGAAATTGTTTCCCTTTGCACTTTCAGAATTTCATTCTAGAGTATCTCCCATTTCTCGTGGGCTGACTTCCTCTGAAGCATGGGGTCCTCTCTGGGATCTTACTAGATTTCCTTCGAACCCTTCTCAAATCTGCTTTCTCAAGAATATACAAATAGGTTATTCCCAGATAGTACTGATTTCCATATACTAGATGATAACTGATAGCAGAGAACAGGCAGGTCTGAATTTTCATTTCATTTCTCATTTTTTCCCCCTTCTGGTACTGTGGGTCTTTTTGCCATTGGTTTTCTCTCCCTCTCTATCACAAAATCTAAGATGGAGTGGTCATTTCCTTCAGGGTTCTCATCATTTCTACTCCAGCAAACAGTTCCCAGTGTTAGTGAGAGTCTGGTTCAGAAAAGAATTCATCTGTTGGTGGTTTCTCCACCATTTGAAGGGTGACATTATTACTTAGTATCAAGAAGGTATTTGATTTTGGCAAAAAAAAAAAATAAAGTCAACAGAAGTCTGGATACTTAAAGTCCCCCATTACTACTATATCATGCCTCAATGTCAGGCTTGTGAGTTGTCTCCCAAATTCCTCATCTATTTCCTCTCTCTGCACCTGTGCTCTATAGTATAGTCCAACAACAAAATCATTTCTGTTTCTCCTTCTTTTGATTTTCTCCCAAATACCCCATGATGCTCCCCTCTCACCCCCTTCCTGGATTTCCTCATTTAATTCCACCCCACTCCGCTTTTACTTACCTAGTTTTGAATAAGTTATACACATTCACAACCACAGTGTAATCATAGGTTTCATTGTGCTCTCACTGATACCTATGAGGTCGAATATGTCTTACAGAGTTAGGACATCTAAGTGCTCTTGGTTGTTGCCTAAATTTTAAGCTTTTGTAGGTGGAAATTTAAAAGGTGTGACTTTTATTACTGACTCCTCTTTGATCATGTCTCCTCTGAGAGTCTCAGCTACTATTCTTTTTTCTTAATTTTTTTATGGCTACTTTCTATAGTATTTAACTTGATTGGCCTATGTAAGCAATCTTCTCCCTCCTCCCAATCTATTTTAGTTTATAGTTCTTTTGATTAGATTTTCAAGACACTTAGAAAATACATTCTTACTGGCCTTTCTAGGAATGTATCATCCCTATATTGTAAAACTGTAGTCCAGAAATCCAAGTCCCATTAACAGAACCAGTTATTTATTCAATCAGTTTTTTTTTCTTCTCTGAATCCTTTTGCTTCAGTGGATAATGGTGAGGAAAACACAA
This sequence comes from Vombatus ursinus, assembly GCF_900497805.2. Classification (NCBI taxonomy): domain Eukaryota; kingdom Metazoa; phylum Chordata; class Mammalia; order Diprotodontia; family Vombatidae; genus Vombatus; species Vombatus ursinus. Next base: position 4,681,280 of record NW_020954587.1, on the reverse strand, counting down.
TCTTTGACCATCTGGTCTTAAGTTTCATGCCCAAAGACTTCATAATTATTGGTAATACTTTTTAGATTGATCCTGGAGGCATCATTTGTGTCTGTGTGAATCACCAGAAGTAGGTAGTTTCTAACCATTTTGATAAGTTTAAGGAGCTTCTCTGTGATGTCTTGGACTCACGCCCCAAGAAGACAACAGAATTCCTTGACAACAGAATTCCTTCTCTATTGCTGTCACCAGGTTGACAAATAGCAACTTCAGTTGCCCTAAGCAAGGAATCACCAACTGCTATGTCTCTTCTCTTCTTTCTTTCACCCTTGCTGAATGATTTCTTACCTGAGAGTTTCTCTGACTCTATTATTTTTCTATAGTTCAAGAACTGTTATTGTAGCAAAAATATGAGAAAAAATCAAAGAATATTATCAGGCAAAAAAAACCACCAAAATTATTTTTATTTGCAGATGATATGATTGCACATTTAGAAAATTCAAGAGATTCAATTTAAAAAATTAACTGCAACTATGAGTTACTTACCTAATGTATCAGGAAATAAAATAAATTCACAAAAATCATCAGCCTTTTTGTATATTACTAACAAAACCTAGCAGGTAGAGATAGAAAAAGAAAACCATTCAAAATGGATTCAAAATGTATAAAATATCTAGAAGTTGAACTACCAAGATAGAGAGGACTTATATGAATACAACTACAAAATGCTCTTAATAGAAATAAATAAATTAGTACAGAGATATTAGTTGTTCATTTCTGGGCCATACAATAAAGTAAAAATTATAAAAAATACTTAAGTTTTATTATAGACTTGGTTTCCTGTCAAAAAAAACTACTAAGGGGTTACTTGATAGAATTAGGTAAAATAACAGTAGAGCTTGTCAGGAGAAACATGAGGTTGAGGATCCATTTTGAATAGATTTTCTTTTTTTGTCTCTTTCTGCTAGGTTTTGTTAGTAATATACAGAAAGGTGGATGATTTTGTGGGCTTATTTTATGGAGTGTGTATATGTATGTGCATGCATGCATGCATGTGTGTAGGCAGCTTGATGGCACAGTGGATAGAGTGCTGGGCCTGAAATCAAGAATACCTGAGTTCCAATATGGCCTCAGACACTTACTAGCTATGTGATCATGGGCAAGTCATTTAACCTCTGTCTGCCTCAGTTTCATCATCCATAAAATGAGGATAATAATAACATCTACCTCTCAAGCTTGTCATGAGAATCAAATGAAATAATAATTGTAAAATACTTATCACATTGTAAGCAGTAAGCAATATACAAATGTTACATATGTGCATGTATATTATAGATATATGTATGTATACACATATATGATATACACACATATAATTAAGTGATATACACACATATAATTAAAATAGGAATGAAGAGGGTCTAGAATCAGCATATCTCAAATTTTACTATAAAGCAATAGTTACCAAAATTATTTGATACTAGTTAAAAAATTGGAAAGTTGATCAATGGAAAAATTTGATAAACAAGACCTAGAAAAACTTGAACATACCATCACAGTGTTTGATAAACCCGGGGACATCAACTGCTGGGTAAGGACTTCTTAGTCAACTGACTAAGAGCTGCTGAGAAAACAGGAACATGTACCACATACTACAATGAGCTCCATATGACCTAAATACAAAGATGACATCATTAAAAAGAAAGAGAGAGGGAAAGGAAGTATGTTGCACAACTATGACTAAGGGGAAACCTTAAATAAACGAAGGTTTGAGATGATGATAGGGGATTAAAATAGGTAATTTTAATTACACTAAATGGAAAACTTTTGCATGAACAAAACCAATGCAACAATAAAAATAAGTGATTCAGTTATTTAGGGAAAAGTCTTTTCAGTAAATGTCTTTGATAAAAGAATAATATCCAAGATATAAAGGAAAACAGTACAAATAATAAGAACAAGAGTCATTCACCAAAAGTTAAGAGATTAAAAAGATGAAAGGGCAGCTAGGTGGTACAGTGGATAGACTGCCAGGAGTTCAAATCTGGATTCAGACACTTACTAGCTGTGTTGGTCTGGGCAAGTCACTTAAACTGGCTTCCCTCAATTTCTCATCTGTAAAATGAGCTGGAGAAGGAAATGACAAATCACTCCAATATCTTTGCCCAAAAAACACCCCCAAACCCAAATGGGGTCACAAAGAGTTGTACATGACTGAAGGGACTCAACAGATAAAAAGATGAACAGGCTATTAAAAAAATCCAAGATATCAACAACCATATAAAAAGTTGTCCAGATTACCAGATTACTAATAGTAAGATAAATGCAAATTCAGTCAACTGTGAAATTGTTTAATCAGATTGCCAAAGACTACAAAAGACAAAATGGTAAATTATTGTAGGGGCATGAGAAAAGAGACACAATAATGTACTGTTGGTGTAACTGTGAATTGATCCAACCATCCTGGAAAACAATTAGGAATTATGTCCCAAATGCCTTCAAACTGAACACATAAGGAAGTCTTTTTCTGGTAGTAAAGAACTGGAAATAAAATTAAATGTCCTCTGAGTAGAGAAATGACTGAACAAATTTGAATTGTATGAATACAACAAAATCATTAAAATGATAAATACTAAGAATTCAGAAAAACTTTGAAGGATTTACATTAAGTGATAACAGAGTGAATTAAGCAAGACCAGGAAAGTCATTTCCACAGTATTCACAATCATGTACAGGATAACAACCTTGAACAGCTTCAAAACCTGAGCAGTCATGATGTCAGACCACCCATGGTAAAGTGTGCCTCTTACCTCTTAACGGAGAGGAGGTTCTATTAAAGAGGCTAGGAGAGTCAGCAGGTTGTGATAGTAATATTTAAAAGAGAGAGAGAGAGAGAGAGAGAAAGAAAGAAAGAAAGAAAGAAAGAAAGAAAGGAAGGAAGGAAGGAAGGAAGGAAGGAAGGAAGGAAAGAGACAGAAAAGAGGAAGAGAAAAAGAAAGGAATAGAAAAGAAAAACACATCAATAAACCTTTTTTTTTAAGCAGTCACATCTGTAGGATGTCATTCAATATATTCATGACAACAATTTTCAGAGGGAGTGAAATGGGTGAGAGGCCAGGTTGGATCAGCCCAATCAGAAGCTAGAGAAAGGAAATGAGATGCCGCTGTTTGAAGGAGCCTAGAGTAGGCACATGATGGAACATAGCAGCTCATCTTCCTGCTGTGCCTGGGCCAGTGATACCTTGCCTGTGCCAAAGCTTCCCCAGGAGCCCTCTCAGGAAGCACTTTTCTCTCTGTACATGCAGGGTCTTCTGGTGAGACAGCTGTTTTTTCCAGCCTTCCTGGCTGGGAGGAAAATGCTATAGCATCTGGGGTCCAGCGGGAAGAGAGAACAGCATATTTTAAAGAAGAATGCGTTATGGCAAAATTCTGATTTAGCAGGGGGATTTAGGGTCATTGATTTCAAAGGAAGCACATTTCATCTTTTTCTCACATCATTGTATCTCTTTTAGGATGTCCGTGTCTCCTATTCTATGTCTCTTTGTGTTTCCATTTTCACTCTGTTTCTTTACTTTTGGGTATCTCTGTCTCTCTCTGTGTCTCTCTCTGTCTCTGTCTCTCTGTCTGTGTGTATGTGTTGGGGGGGGGGTCTGTGTCTCTAACCACTCTCTAATCCACCCCTCTTCCTAACACCAACTATCCTCCTTAATCTCTCATTTTTTTTAATGTACCAAAGTCCTTTTTCCCAAGGGAACTAGTCAGAAGTGTTTTCTAACCAACCTGGTTCAGACTCAAATTATTTTTCAAGTTGAGCTAGGACCTTTGCCTCATTCATTCTTTTATTTTTCCTGAACATGACTATCTCAATTAGATCATTTAGTTCGTGTAATTTTTTTTCATTTCTTCCTTCCTCTCTGACAGTAACGATACTTCACATTTTACAGATGCATGCCTCATATCCCTAGTGCCTCACCGCCACCCTATGAGGAAAGTGGTATTAGTTTGACTGTCCATGCCTACAGATAAGGATAGTAGGGCTCAAAGAAGGTGAATGACTTGGCCAAGATAACTTGACCAATAAAAGGTAAAATCAGGATTCAAATTCAGGACTTCTGACTTGGAATTAAAAGTACAGGCTGCTAGATGGTACATTGGCTAGACCTTGGAAACTGAAATCAGGAGGACCTGAGTTCAAATCCAGTTTCAGAGACTTATTAGCTGTATGACTCTGGGCAAGTCATTTAACTGCTATCTGCCTCAGTTTCCTCAGCTGCAAAATGGGGATAACAATAGTACCTACCTCCCAGGGTTGTTATAAGGATAAAATAAAGTCATATTTGGAAAGCACTTTGCAAACTTTAAAGCGCTACATGAATGCTTGCTATTCTTTTTTTTTTTCTTTATGCCATTCTGTCTCTTTATCATTCCCACAATTTTTCTCCTTATGGCTCCTCTAGTGGTTAAGATCACATGGAGGAGCCTAGGAGATTTTTCTGGATCTTGGTTGTTTCTCCTTAATAAAGTGTTAGCCCTTTGAGGAAGTTAGCCCTTCAATAACGTATGAACTCACTGGATCCTGGGTCCTAACCTTGCCCCTTAACATTGCAGGAAGGATTTTTGATGGAGTCGTGTCCAATTCATACAACTGAGCTACAACCTTGTGCATGGCCTTTCAAAGAGAGTATAGACTAGATCACCAGAGAGAAAGGCTTCACACTGAGATAAGGCTTGGTTCATAGGAGGCAAAACCCACATCTGTAAGACATTTCTAGAGAATCTTATTAATGGTCAGAAGCCATAGTGAAACGCTGAGAGGTTCCTGGGCCAAGATCCTGCAAGGATCTGCAAGAACCCAGGTCGGTTAGATTGTAAGCTCCTTGAGGGAAGGGCCTGCCTTTTGCCTCTTTTTGTATTCTCAGTAGTTAGCACAGTGCCTAGTACATAGTTAAGTGTGTGATAAATGTATATTGATTGATAGTATAATAGCATAAAAGAGGAATTACTTCATCAAGTCTCTTGATCCAATCAGAGGAATTCTTGAAATAAACGGTAGTAGGAACCAATGGGCAGAAAAAGACTATGAGTGACAGAGAAGCAAACCTGAGCTTCACCCCGCTGCTACTGTGAGTTGTATGGATGGTGTCGATTCTGAAGGGAGGTGAGATCTCACAAAGGGGACAGTTACTGGATTTTTCCAACAACCCTGACTTCTTTTTCCATGTAGAGGGAGGGGAGGACCTCAACCCAAGAGTAGCATTAAAATTCTGGAAGACTATAGAGGGTCTTGGGAGAGGAGTATTTGGAACTCCCCCTAGACGTGGATTTTTTGATCATCTAATAATACTGTATCCTTTCCCTTTGGTGAGGATGGAAGGGGAATATATAAAGGATAGAAGTTAAAAGCTTTAAAGACTATTCAGGACCTTTCTAAGTGGAGACCCACTGAATATGGAAGCAAATGTTTATTTATTTATTTTTTGTGATCAGACCTCTGGCTAAGATGGTGATGTGATAGGATCTAAAAAAACCTAGTCCCCCACAAATGTCCCAGTAGAAATGCAGTACAAGTGACCACACACACATACACACACACACACACACACACACACACACACACACACACACAGAGAAACAATCATAAGTGTTAACATTTAGTCCAGGACTACATGAGAAATGGAAAGATTCAGAGTAGAAATAAGCCAGGTTAGGTAGAAGATACAGAATAACAGAGCCACAGGAGCTGAGGCCAGACTAATACCCAGGAAAGTGCCCAGGCAGCTTGAAGCCCATGCATAGCAAGAGACAGGACCAGATCAGCACCCGGGCAATACAACAGACAGCCCTCCCCTGAGCCATAGCAGGATCCAGACTAAAACTTAGTGCAGGGGCCAGGCACAGTATCTAGAACACTTTCTCCCAGCCACGGTGGGGAGATAGAGTCAGATGAGCACTGTAATACTTTGTAATACCCAGACATCCCCATCTGAACCACAGTAAGAGACAGGCCAGAAAAAATGTCCAATAGAAGACCAAAGCAGCAGGAGAAAGGGCCAGACCATTGCCTGGGAGATAAAGTCTTACAGGAGGCCTAGCACCAGTATAGCTAACAATATCTGATGAAAAGTCATCAGGGTTATAGCAAAGGATGTCACTAATTCCAGGTTTGGGACTATGAAAAGAGAAAGGGATAAAGAGCTTCAGCCAAGCCTAAATTGAGCTGCCAGATTAAGCCCAAACCCAGAAAATTTGGCAAAGGAAGGAGCCTGCTTTCTCAGCCATCATACCCCAGAATAAGCAGGACTGGTACAGGAGGTAACAAAGTCTGATGTAAGCACAAAGCCCCAATCCAGAAAAAGAGATGGAACATATGAGCAAACAGAAAAAAATAAAGTAATACTAGAGATTGAGAGAAGTGGATAGATCCTCAGGCTTGGAGTCAGGAAGTGCTAAGTTCACTGTGTGATCATGGGCAAATCACTTAACCTCTGCCTGCCTCAGTTTTATACAGCATAGAAAAATAGCATAGAAAATGGTCAATCTTACTCAAGACATAAGCTCTCTGAAAATTAGAAAAGACCAAATTGAAAATGACTCTATTAGATAAAAATATTAAAACAAGAGGTTAAAAAAGTAGAAACTAAAAGATATATAATATCAAAAACAACTTACCTAGAAAAAAGTCAAAGAGACATAATCTAAGAGTCATTAGACTACCTGAAAATTGTGACCCTCACCCAAAAAATGCTGTGAGCAGCCAGAAAGAAATAGTTGAAATAACAAGAAACCACAGTAAGGATTACACAAGACTTGGCAACTATGGCAATAATGGAAGAGATCTTGGAATACAATATTCCAAAAGGCAAAAGATAAAAAAAAAAATCAAGAATAATACCCTAAGAATTTGAGAATAATCCTACTGGGCCTTTCCTTGGTCTCCAACTTCTTTTGCAAAGAACTACTTTTTTTGAACTTCAAATTGTTCATTTCTGTGGTGCTGCCTGATGCTATTCTTTATCCCATCTTTACTAATTTTAGTTGGCCTTCCTAGGGCGTCCTCTAGAACACTATCCTTGATGTAATTTTGTTGTTATTGCTCAGTCATATCAGTCATGTGTGAATCACCAGAAGTAGGTAGTTTCCAACCATTTTGATAAGTTTGAGGAGCTTTTCTGTTATGTCTTGGACACATGCCCCAGGAAGACAACATGTCTAACTCTTTGTGACTCCCATGCACGTAACTGTCCATGAGGTTTTCTTGGCAAAGATATTGGAGTAGTTTGTCATTTTCTTCTCCAGTGGATTAAGGCAAACAGAGGTTAAGTGACTTGCCCAAGATCACATAGCTAGTGAGCAGCCAAATTTGAACTCAGGTCTCCTGATTCCAGGTCCAGCACTTTATCCACTGAGCCACCTAGCTGCCTCCTAATTTTTTTAGTCCTTGACAAATTGCTACTGGGTGCTATTGATAAAAAGAGTCACATCAATTCCCTATAATGAGATCTTTGTAGGGTCACATATTACATTTTAGGGGCACAATCTCCATAAGCTTTGTCACTTTGAGTCAGGATTATAAGCTATGAAACAATTCTCCCCCATCCTTGAACCTCTTATGGACATCAGCAGCTTCCTTCCTACAATGGTTGTGAACTCAGGCTCTTCTTATTATTTTTTGGGGGCTAGGCAATGGGGTTAAGTGACTTGTCCAGGGTCACATAGTTAGTAAGTGTTAAGTGTTTGAGGCCAGATTTGAACTCAGGTCCTACTGAGCCTCAGGGCCAGTGCTTTATCCACTGTGCCACCTCAGGCTCTGATTATGAAAGGAATGGGGGACAAGGCAAGGTTTAGCTTTACCCTCCGGTTCTGGGTTATGGAAGAGGTAATATCCGAACCTCTCTTTGGAAGTGATGCTCCCAGCACCAATAGATCAAGTGTTCCAGATCCCTGCACCAAAAATATGGGTCAAACATAGACCCTGGGATTGATCTGCTATTAGTTACTGTAAGAACTGAAGACCTCTAGCTGACTCTTCTTGGCTGTCTCCATTGATGCCATATTCCATGGCCTTGGATTCCATACCAATTACAACAATGATCCCATGCCCTGGGATGTTACCAATGGAATTCTAACTTATGCTACATGGCCTCCCACAGAATGGGTTCTGGATAAGGTATCATCTCCACACACTCCGCCATTAGCTTCTGTTTCTCCTAGATTGCCAAAGGGAAAGCATTCCAAACTCTCTGTACCTACCACTCCAAGATTTTAGAAATCAGTGTCCAAAGCTCCCTTCATTTTTCCTCTGGACTTAATCTTTCAACCAGGACCTCTGGGCCTTGCCATCTATCCCACCACTGAACAACAGTTTTTTTGTTCATTGTCTTTGTCAATTAGAGCATGAGTCACTTGTAAGCAAGGGCTGTCTCAATTTTTCTATTTGTATCCCAAATTTAACACAGTTTTTGGCATGTAAAAAGTGCTTAATAAATGTTTTTTTTCATTCATTCATTCCTACAACTCTAGACAAATCTTTTAAGATGACTAGGGAAAGGACAACTGCTTCTGTAGTATTACCGATCCTGTTCAAGTGAACCTAGTCACAAATCTCACATGCATTTCATCACACACAATCTCTAGTCCATTGTTTTCTTCTTAACCACTAGGGTCCCAGAGTCATGCCAATCAGACAGAACACCTTGACATCACTAGTTCTAAGTGTTGGAATCCCTCCTCAAGAATCAGCATCTTGGCACAAGGTACCTATTTTCAAAGAGAGCGTTTAAATCTCCTAACTAGAGATTACAACATTTACACTCAATTAAATAGACCAAACATCCAGCAGTGATCAGTCAAAAAGGTTCCCCAAAATTAAGTACCCTCTTACATAATTATTGGTAATGATTAGACCTTACATACTGATAATAGGCCTGTGGAACTATATTAAACTTTAACTTTTTAATTCAACCAAAAATGTTAAGATAGATATTTCTCTAGCCTCAAACCCTTTCCCCACTTTTCCCTCCAGGAAAGTGTATAGAAGGTTGAGAACAAAAAAAAACTAAGTCCACAGGAAAAAAATGAATTAAGGATGGTAAGCAGACAGAATAAAATAAGTATCTATTGTGCAGTTAAGATCATTGCTTTCCCCAACCCCTGAAGCAATTGGCATCACAGGAAGGAAGCTGTTTCAGTCCTTCAGGTAAGTGGTCAAAGAAGTCTGAGAAATGTTAGTATAAGCATAAGTGACTTTTTTTCTAGAAGGTTAACCCCAAACTGTATTTTAACATTTTGTGACCTTTTCCTTGTTCAAGATTCCTATAAATGTTACCTTAAATCACCTTGGGATAGAGAGATGTCCTAGGGCATGGAGGGTCTATGCCAATTTGGACATTTCTCTCTGATGCTAAAAAATGCTTGGATGTAGAATGATGTTAAATTGACTTAAAATTATTTCTAGCATATTTGTGCCTAAATCATGGAAGAGGGTATTACTATTTTCTTTGATAAATCACATTTCATAATGCCTTCAGGTTTAGAAAGTTCTTTCTTCACAATCCTGTGAATTAGGTAGTTCAAATATTATTATCTCCATTTTATTACTGAGAAAACTTAAGCTCAGAGGTTAGGAGCCTTGTCTAGGGGCACACAGCTAGTGAGTATCACAGTTGAGAGTACAACCCTTAGTGTCCTAAGACCAATTCAATCATACCATAGTTTCTGGTCTCTATTTTCATTGTAAATTTATAGAACCTCTTCAAGTCACTTTTGTAGACAGCTCATTTGATCCTAAGAGCAACCCTGTAAGGTAGGTATGATGTGTCAGGCTGTCTTGTCTGTAGTTGACAGATGGGGAAACTGAGACACAAAGAGGTAAATTGACTTGCCTAAGGAGTTCCCCTTGGTAAGATATCTGAGGGACTGATCTTAGTATCTCTTGGATCATTCCAAACCCCAATGCTCCCTTAACATTCTTTCCCTCTTCCAATCTACAAAATATCACTTAAGTCTCAACTTGACTCTAAGCCAGCAATGGCCATTGGTGAATGGAGGAGAACAGCTGAAATGTCACTTAGTACACACACACATACACACACACACACACACACACACACACACACCATTGTGTGTGTCCTATAGGTTGATGCTTCCCAATGGACCAGTTTCAAGGGGAAAAAAAGGAAAGAAAGAAAATTCCTTTGTAGAGATAAGTAAACATAGTGATCAATCCATAAATCAACTAGTATTTTATCAAATTCCTATGTGCCAGGCACTAAGCTAAGGTCTGGGGATATAAATTCAAAGAATTAAATAATTCCTATTCTCAAGGAGCTTATATTCTACCTGGAGAGACATCAAGGACAGATATAAGTATAAACAAGATAAATTCAAAGAATATATCTATATAGAAATAAATACCAAGTAGTTAAATACAAGCTAGTTTGGGAGGAGGGTACCAACAGTTGAAGAGATTAGAGAAGAGTTGATGAAGAAGGGAGTTTCTTGACCTGAATCTTGAATAAAGAAAGAGATTCTGTGAGATGAAAGAGAGGACCAGGCATGGGAGTTAGCCAGTATAATAACAAAAGTAATAATAACAATTAATATTCATGGAGTGCTTTACTAGGTTCCAGGCACTCTGCTAACCACTTTACAAATATCAACTCATTTGATCTTCACAACAATCCTGGAATATAGGTTCTGTTATTATCCCCATTTTACAAATGAGGAAATTGAAGCAGACAGAGGTGAAGTGACTTGCCCAGGGTCACATAGCTAGTGAGTGTCTGAGGCTAGATTTGAACTCCGGTCTTCCTGAACCCAGGCCCTGGCACACTAGCCATTCTGCCACCTAGCTACCTGCAGAGGCATGGAGATAAGAGCTGGAGTACCTCTCTTTCTCTTCCTTCCTTCTTTCCTTCCTTCCCTTCCTTCTTTCCTGCCTCTCCTTCCTTCTTTCCTGCCTCCCTCTCCTTCCCTTTGTTCCTTTCTCTCTCCTCTCCATCTCTTCCTTCTTCCCCCTTCTTCTCTCCCTTCCTTCTTTCTTCCCTCTCTCCCTCCCTTCATTCATTCCTTTCCAACTCTTCTACTTTTAGAGTCAATAGCTTTCTTTTGTAGTACTTTGAAAAATGTCATAAGGGGATTCCATTCACAAGGCGTCAGCATTTCTGCTGATGATAGGAGTGGAAGAGATCAATGCTGCAGTAGAAGGGTTGGCTCTGGCAAGGAGGAGGGCCACCTCATTGCCATACATATTAATGTTTTACAGAACCTTGACTCAGGTGCCTCAAATGTGCTGAATCCATTAGGAAGCCAATGAGCAGGAAACTCTTTGATATTGGTGTCAGAGCCCATCCCTCTCCAGATTTTCATCAAGCTCTAGGTATAGAATGTTTCCCCCCACAGTCAGATGCAGAGGGTGTCCTAAATACATAAGCCAACACAAACACAAATATGTCTTCTTTATCCTTTCCATGTGTGACATTTCTCTTTTCTATTTTGAATATTCTAGTAGAAAGAATCTTTCTTTCTTTCCCTTCCTTCCTTTCTCCCTCCTTTTCTTCCTTCCCTCTGTCCTTCCTTCTTTTCTTCCTTCCTTTCTTCTTCCCTTCCTTCCTTCCTTCCCTCACTCCCTTCCTTCCTTCCTTCCCTTCCTTCCTTCTCTCCCTCCTTACTTCCTCCCTCCCTCTCTTCCTTTCTTCTTTTCTTCCTTCCTTCCCTCCCTCTTTTCTTCCTTCCTCTATACCTCCCCTCTTACCTCCTTCCCTTCCTTCCTTCCTTTCTCCTTCCCTTCTTTCCTTCCTCCCTCCCTTCTTCCCACCCTTCCCTTTCTCCCTCTCTTCCTTCCCTCACTTCCTTCTTTTATTAATCACTTCCTCCCTTTCTTCCTTCTTTCCCTCCCTTCTTTCCTCCCTCCCTCCCTTCCTTAATTCCTTCCCAATTCTTCCACTTTCAGAGTCCACTTTTTCTTTTGTAGTACCTTGAAAAATGTCTTAAGGGGATTCTATTCACAAAGTGTCAGAATCTCTGCCTAATTGAAGATGGGTTTTGAGGGGAGGAAGGAAGGAGGAAGAGAGAGAGAAGAGAGATGAGCTGGCTGGCTGACTATGGTTGGTGCATCATATCTGTGGAGACACTAAGAATAATCCTAATATAGATGGTGCTGCAAAAATTCGAGAGAGCAAGATCTCTCCTACGAAAAGATCAAAATCGAGCCCAGGAAATGACCCTGGCAGCAGCTGCAACAGCAGCTTTGAATACAAAGGAAAACACCATGTGTTTGTGTGTGTGTCTACAATGTCAATGTGCCAGGGATAATTTCAGTACATCCTATTGGAGGATGAGTTTTTCAGACAGACTTTGCAAGACTGTGATTGGATGATTTCCTTTTTCCAGTCTGGCTCCTGCTGAGAAGCCATCACTTCAGGGAGAAGCTGCTTTCATTCCTGTTGGTTCTACATGTATGTGCACTCACACTAAGTAATACCAAAGATGCGAATTCTAAATAATTGGAAACACCATAGTAACTCTTGGATTCACATAGAATGTGCCCCTGCAGAGCACAAAGCATTAAAAAAAACACACCTCTTCTCACTTATTTTCACAGTCTTTAGTAAAAAAATGTATTTTTTCTCCATGAGGCCCAGAGCAGTTAAATGACATGTTGCTAGATGCTAATGCTTTCCCTGCTCTTATAAAGCAAAGCACATTTGGAAACAACTGGTGAACATGGCACTGCTAGCTTGTGTTTGGGCAAACAGCAGTTGATTGGTGATGGTGAAGCCTGCCACATGCTGACTCTGCCCAGATGCTCTCCTTATGTGCAGCCAATGACCATGGAGTCCGAGGAATCATCCTTATGGAGTATGTAGGTATCTCCGTGAGTGGGACTTGAATGTCATAGGAAGGACGTTAAAGGACATGGCATCACTTAAGGGTTGAGTCCTTCAGAATCTATTGAGTCTGGGCTGGGTCACTTCCTAGCTATGTGATCTTGGACAAATCACTTAATTTTTTTTTAAACATCAGATTTCCTGATCTGAGAAATGAGGAGAATGAATAATTGCCTGATGTATAATTCACAATGTCGAAGTGAGAAGCAAAAGAGACAAGGCACATACAGAGTTTTGTAAAATGTTATTTAATTTCAGCTCTTTTTTTTTTAAATTTCTTCTGTGACCTTGGAAAAGTAGAAGATTTGGAAGCAGAAACCTTGGGTTCAAATACAGTTCTGCCTCTCACTATAAGCATGACTCTGGGAAGGTAGGGGATGCAGTGGATAGAGCATTGGGCCTGGAGTCAGAAAGACTCATCTTTATGAGTTCAAATCTGACCTCAGACACTTACTGTGTGACCCCTGGGCAAATCACTTAATCCTACTGGCCTCAGCTCCCTCATTTGTAATATGAGCTGGAGAAGGAAATGGCGAACCACTCCACTCCAGTATCCTTGCAAAGAAAATCCCAAATGAGGTCACTAACAGTCAGACATGACTGAAACAACTCAACAAAAAGTGGACAAGTCACTTCACCTTCAGGCCTTAGTTTTCTTACAGCAAAATGAGAAAGTTGTGGTGAGAAAATCTCGAAGGCTTTTTACATTTTGAAATTTTGTAATCTCAGATGTAATGATGAACTATTATTAGTGTTGTTTTTTTCTTCTTCTTTTTCCTTATCTTCTATTCTTCCTTAGAGCTCAGACCAAATTGGTCCTAGGACTGAGTCTTTATCCTCTTTTTGGTACTTAGGCAAATGGATTAAATAACTGCTTTTGTAATTGAATAAAGTGTTGGGGTATCAATTTATCCTCCACAGGCTCACAGAAAAGATGTCCACGAAAGCTCTAGTAGCAGACAGCATATCTTTCATGTTAGTTTTTCTCTTAAAATTTTCTTGGGGGTGATGTTATTTTTTACTTAACAAACATCAATTAACATGAGCATTTCCTTAAATAAAGATCAGGAAAAAAAAAAGGAGATTGTATATGAGATAGAATCAGTATCTACCAACGTCTTCACACTAGTTCTTTCCCTAGAAGTCAGGGAAGCTATCCCCCAAGACTTGATTGGTCTCGGGCTATGACTCAACTTTGATCTCAGCTTCATGGTGGCCTGACATCACATCACCAAGACTTTCTGATCACCTAAGAAGTAACTAGGTAAGGGCTGCTACGTGGTGCAGCGGATGGAGCACTGGCCCTGGATTCAGGAGGACTTGAGTTCAAAGCCAGCCTCATGCTGACTCTGCCCAGATGCTCTCCTTATGTGCAGCTAATGACCATGGAATCCGAGGATTCATCTTTATGGAGTATGTAGGTATCTCCATGAGTGGGGCTTGAATGTCATAGGAAGGGTGTTAAAGGACATGGCATCACTTAAGGATTGAGTCCTTCAGAATCTATTGAGTCTGGGCTGGGTCACTTCCTAGCTATGTGATCTTGGATAAATCACTTAATTTTTTTCTAAACCTACTAGCTGTGTGACCCTGGGCAAGTCACTTAACCCCATTGTCTAGCCAAAAAAAAAAAGAAAAAAGAAGAAGTAACTAGGTGGGGCAGGGAATAGGGTGCTAGACTTGAGTTCCAACCTCACCTGTGTGACCCTGGGCAAATTATTTAACCTTTTTCTGCCTCAGTTTCCTCACCTATAAAATGAGGATAAAAATAATACTTACCTCTCAAGGTTATTGTGAAGGTAAAATGAAATCATATTTGTAAAGCTTTTTGCAAACCTTAAATGTTATTTGTTGTTGTTGTCTAAGGGCATAAAAACGCCTGTTCACATAGAATAGAAACATATTCACTTGGAGGCAGACGTCCCAAGGTGCCCTGCTGACAAGTCTTTATATATGGCAATGAGGGGGCCACATCTACCAGAGCCAACTGCTCTATCCTAGATGAGTCTCCTTTCTGCTCAATAGCTAAGTTATTAATGATTGAATTACCGGTGAATGTCTCATTTTATTCCAATATCAGACTTAATCTAAGTCAGGCCCAGCCTACAATGTTTGGTATAATCAGTAGCTGGACTGATCCAACATCATGGCTCACATTAGGGCTGAAGTGAGGGAGAGTAATACAAATATGGAAGATGAGTAACTGAGGGGCTAGCTAGAGCACTGAGGCACCTGGTGACAAGGACCCTCTTAGGGCTACGTGGACAGGCCTCTCAACGGAACAGTGAGAAGAGCCCACTGATGGGGAGTGACTAGCTTAGTGGGTGCTGGAGGAGGCTGACAGGGAGGGTAAAGAAGCACAAGCTACCATTCCCTGGTTATTGTTAACCATTACACATTGTCTGAATTTCTAGCATCAGAAAACTTCATGCAAATAGGCCCAGCATATTGAGCAATTAAAGACACCACTTGCTGTTTTTCAGGACTGTGGGATGAAGGCGGATGGGGCAGCTGTTGGAGCTGAGGTGAAACTGACAGGAGTGGGGCAACAGGCCTCAGGTAGCAACCAACCCAGAAACTTTGCTGAAACTATGCTGCGCCCTGTTTAGATTAGAGCTATAAGACATGAGACTGAGAGTGGAACCTTGGGAACTGATGGTCAGAAAGTCTTGAATGTTATTTATTTATTATTATATCCTATTTCTCTCTCTTTCTGTCTGTCTCTGTCTCTCTGTCTGTCTGTCTGTCTGTCTCTCTCTCTCTCTCTTTCTCTCCCCATTCCAGGAGTTTTCTTCCCCTGAGGGAGCAAGAGGATGGGTAGACTTTCACCACCAAGGGACTGGACACCCTACGGGAGAAGCAGAAACAGCAACTTGATGAGGCATTTTATATATATATATATATATATATATATATATATATATATATATATATATATATATATATATATATACACACACACACACATACATATATATTATATATATGTGTGTGTATATATATATATATACATATATATTATATATATATGTATATATATCATCCATACAGAGGGGGTCTCCACAGTGGAGTTCCATCAGTTGGAGGAGCTCTCTGAAGACTTACTTTTGCAGAGTCAGATAAATTAGATGCTCCAAATGGATGCTATCCGCTGTCTCTCTCTCTCTCTCTCTCTTTTTTTTTTAGGCAATTGGGGTTAAGTGACTTGCCCAGGGTCACACAGCTAGTAAGTGTCAAGTGTTTGGTCTGAGGCTGGATTTGAACTCAGGTCCTCCTGACTCCAGGGCCGGCGCTCTATCTACTGCACCACCTAGCTGCCTCCCTTTGTCTCTTTTTAGGTAGCTGGAGAGCTGTGTGTACCTGGCCCCAATAAAGGTGAATAAAGGGGAAAGGAGATGGATTTGATGGAATGACTCTGCCACCACTACCCCTTCCCCCATTCTCATGGCCTGCCATGCCCTCTGACCAATCTGAGTGAGGGGCAATTAGATCTTGTCTTATGGACAAAGTAGAGCCTGTACTATTGGCTTCAAGCTTCAGCTGTGGGTCTCCCTAGAGGCACAACAATACGGGTATGGGCAGATCACCTGATGAAATTTGAGACATAAATTGGGGCTGCGATGGCTGGAACAAAGACTGCTGTCAGTGTAAATTGGCTCTCTTGGGATGGAGGGAAGAGGACCAGCTTTCAATGCCCTCTTAGGTAGGCCTGAGACCAGGACGAGGTGAAAGCTCAACATTCAGAGCCCAGGGTTACAGTGGTGGGCATTTAACTTTCAGAAGAAAGAGGAGGCTGGTTGGAGCTGGACTCAAAATGCCCCTGGAAGGGGGAAACACTTCTGAATAATTCATACCATGGTGCTTATGACTTATCAGATGTATTTTATTCCAGATACTAGGGAGCCAAGGTGGAGCATCCAGTTGTTTAGAGGAGGGACCTGACTTAGAGTTATAAAAGGGAAAGCGAGGAATTACAGAAGACTATTTGCCTGATTCAGAGTTTGGCCTGAACCTGGTTCTGCATGGAGTTCCTCTACCTCTCCTAGTAGAGCCCCTACAGCAGCATGATTTCTAAGAGGGATGCCTCTAGGGCAGCGGTTCTCAATGTGAAGGGGCGGTCCTAGGGTTTTCTTGTCCTTTGCATATCAATGTTTCCAACACACTCAATGCTTTTGCTTTAAACACACATCCTTTCAGCCTCTACTATACTGCTTTATTGGTACTTACTAAAATTAAAACCATCCCCTTAATGGGGGTCTCATCAAACCCAGCAAAAACTTTTCTGTATATTTGGATGAGACTTTTTGTTTTGTTCCTATGGGGTGCCAAGTACTGGGTATGGGGAAATGCCCCACGGATGGAAAGTTTAATCTCAATGCATTGAGCCAGGCCCACGGCTGAAAGGAAAGACTTCAGAGGGATTGATTTTCTACATAGACCTAACACTGTATGATAGGGGTTGATAAGTATTTATTAATGAATTGGCCAGCATCTTTGTGGGATCATTTGAAAAAAAAAAAGTGTGGCAGCCCAGGAAAACTATCCAGTGGGTGGAGGGCTATAAGCATAAATGGCAGAAAATTTGAGAAGTTGGTCCTGAGCAGGCAGGAGACTTCAATTCAAATAGATAAAGGGGATCATGGAAGATGAACTTAGGCAGAAATCATGACTTCAGGCTAAGAGATGAGGAGACTTAGGAGCAGGGATACAGGAAGAGGACATGGGTAACAAGGGGTCAGGTTCCCAAGCCAAGAAGTCCAAGTAAACAGAAGTAAAGATCCAGACAACAGGTAAGCATAGCCCATACCAAGGATGTTGCTTAACGTGGAGTCAAAAATTGTCTCAGGCAAGGGATCAGTATATGCTTTTTGCTCAGGGACACTTTAATTTTTTTCTGACTCACCTCCCTATTCAGTGTGTTATCCAGCCTTATTGATTGCACCTGGGCAACTGTTTTGTATGGGGTTAGGGAGGGTGTACGAAGGGAGTTAACAGAGCCCTACAGGTAGAGACAAGTCCGTTTGGAGTCATTGGAGTACAGGAATGAGGAGTGAGGCAGTTCCAGACAGGTGGATAAAATCCTCATAATTGAATGAATACAAAGAACTATTTCACACACCGGACTGGAAATGTGAATGAAAATTCACATTAATAGTATCTGCCAGCAAACTGCCAAGACATTTAATGTTAAAGTTGAATCCAGCTATTTATCATAAATTCCATTTTGTTATTTTTCCTCTCTGTGTCTCTTACCCCAAACTTCCCTTCTGGGGGTGGGAAAAACCAATGACTCACAACCCACAAAAAATTATGTCCATGACTATAAAATTCTTGCCTGGAGCTGTATGTCTAGGTTGGAACTACACCGGACTTTCGTCTCACCAATCCAATCTCTCTAGTGCCTTCGCAAAGATTCCAGCAGTTTCAGCTGCAAAGCCAGTCATGACACAAACCCACAAATTGTCTAAAGGCTAAAGTGAGGTACAACAATCAGTGCCCCAAGGCAGGGCTTTGTTTATGGGCTGTGGATAATTGCTTCTGGAAACCATCAGACTCTCCTCAAAAGTGGGTAACATTTATTTTTTTTTTAATTTTATATAGGCTGGGAGTGGTTTATTCTTTTTTTCCTTGCTGTTTATTTTTATTTTCAGTTCTAAACTCTCTCTCTCCTTCCACCCCCTCCCTCACCCATTGAGAAGGCAAGAAATGATACCCATTACACATATGAAGTCACACAAAACATATGTCCACATTAGCCTTGTTGAAAAAAAAAGCAAGAAAAATAAAAAGGTAAAAAAAATTATATTTCCATCTTTGCTCAGAGTCCATTGGTTCTGTATCTGGAGATAGATAGCATTTTTCATCATGTTGTTTAGTTGTTTCAGTTATGTCAGACTTTTTGTGATCCCATTTAGCAAAGATACTAGAGTGGTTTGCCATTTCCTTCTCCACTCATTTTACAGATGAGGAAACTGAGGCAAACAGGGATAAGTGACTTACCCAGGGTCACATAGCTGCTGTCTAAATGAGTTTTCTTGACTCCAGGCACAGCATCATATACTACATCATCCTGAATCATTGTATTGACCAGAGTTGCTAAGTTTTTCACAGTTGATTATAATTATAACATTGCTGCCTGTATACATTGTTCTCCTGGTTCTGTTCACTTCATTTTTCATCAGTTCATGTAACTCTTCCCAGGTTTTTCTGAAACCATCCCCTTCATCATTTCTTACAGCACAATAGCATTTCATCATAATCATATACCTTAACTCGTTTAGCCATTACCCAATTGATGGGTATAGGTAGTGTGGGGAGCATTTTTATAAAATTTTAATATGGATTCACTTTTTTAAAAGTAGTCTTCTACTCATAATTTAAAAGCAGCCTGAGTTTATAACTTCAGATTTCCTGAACTATTAGTCCAACTTGGGAATTAGTGGATGAACTACAGTTGAAACAATATAACACAGAAAAAGAGATATACAATATAAATATTTTTATTTCCTAGCTACTTGTCAGTTATTTCCATTGAGCAAATGTTTACACTTCTCTTGTCCCACTGAAGAAATTTACATCTACATATCTGAGAGTAAATACTTTTGAGTATGTAAATATTTACTTACCCCAGAAATATATTTCTTTGTACATATCTTCTTATAAGTGTTTTTTATAAAGGTTCAATTCTGGCTTACAAATAAGTTTTAAATCTTATAGCTCTTTCCTTAGAATTTTTCAGATGAAATAAATAAATTATTGATGGCCAATATAGATACTATTCCCATGCTATTTTTTCATTACTTGGAATATATGTGAGACTGAGTATCTTTATTTCCTATATATTGATTTCAGAATATCAAACAGCTAGGTATTCCTACTAAGCACAAATTAGAAAATTATCAGAAATAGATTGTATTGTAAAAAATATTGAGTAGGTGAACAGTTGTAGATTTATCATTAGTATTTCGCTACTGCCCTGAAAGCCACTTCCTGAGGTAGCCTGTTGCCTCATGGGACAGATTGCTGCCTTCCTGAGCCTTCTACCTGTTGTTCTTAGTTCTGGGGCCCAGGAGAACAATTTGAATACCTTTTCCACATGACATTTAAAGAAAGGGATCCCATCCTATTGTTTTTTTTTCTTTTCCAGGCTAAATATCCACAGTTCCTTCAACTACTCCTCCTTCTGACACTTCTAGTTCTATTTGTGGGAACCCCTTTGTACCTTGTCTCTCTTATTGAAATCTTTGGGTTCTCTTTGACCCGACTCTGTCACCTCTTGTACCATCGGTCACCAAGTCATTCCTTCCTTTCTGTTGCAACAAGGATGAGCAGTAATTATAGTTGAAAGTGGGTGTTGAATTTGGAAATGGAGGACCTGGGCTCTGCTACTTACAACTTATGTGACCTTTAAGTTGTTGTTTTTCAGTCATGTCCAACTTTTCGTGATCCCATTTGGGTCTTTCTTGGCAAAGATACTGGAGTGATTTGTCATTTCCTCCTCCAGCTCATTTTATGGATGAGGAAACTGAGGCAAATAAGGTTAATAGATTTGCCCAGGATCACACAGCTAATAAGTGAACTCAGGAAGATGAGTCTTCCTAATTCCAAACTCATTGCTCTATCTGCTGTGCCATGTATGTACCCACTCTCACCCCCCACCCCACCCCCACCCGCAAAGGGGCTATCTATGATAGGTACTTCCACCCTTTTTTCCTGTTTTGTGTTCGATTGTTTCAGTATGTTCAAATCTTCGTGACCCCATTTGGGGTTTTCTTGGCAAAGATACTGGAGTGGTTTGCCATTCCCTTCTCCATCTCATTTTACAGATGAGAAGCTGAGGCAAACAGGCTTAAATGACTTGCCCAGGGTCACACAGCTGGTAAGTGTCAGGGACAGGATTTGAACTCATGAAGATGAGTCTTCCTGACTCCAGGCCAGGTTTTCTAGCCACTTTACCACGTAGCTGCAGCTTGAGCAGTCTCTTAACTTTAAATCCCTAAACTTTTCTGGGTCTCATTTTCTTCATCTGTTAAATAAAGGGGTTGGATTAAATGACCTCTAAGGTCTCTTTTGGGACAGCTAGGTGGTGCAGTAGATAGTGTACTGGACTTGGAATCCAGAAGACTCATCTTCATGAGTTCAAATCTGTCCTCAGATATGTTCTAGCTGTGTGACCCTGGGCCAGTCACTTAACCCTGTTACTCAGTTTCCTCATCTGTAAAATGAACTGAAGAAGGAAATGGCAAACCACTCCAGTATCTTTGTCAAGGAAACCTCAGATGGGGTCATGAAGAGTTAGACATCACTGAAACAACTAAACAACAACCACCATTCATATACAAGCATAAATGGCATAAAGTCTGGGTTAATTCCTTTTCTGGAAACAGATAACCAGTTTTCCCAAGTCCATTTTTAAAAATAATGAATTTTTCTCCAATATTGATTTCCTAAAAGTTTATCCAACACTAATCTTCATCTATTTGGTTGGATGACTGGTATATCCATCCTATTGTATTTACTGGTCTCTATTTCCATTTTACTTTTGCTCAATACTAACAGTTTTAATAATAGCATGGGAATAAATTTTGAAGGTTAGGAGCATGAGCTTTAATACAAACCTCTCTATCCTCATTCAGCTCAATTCAACAAGTGTTGTATTCATCACCAACTGAGTACCAGAAACTGGTAGGCCCTGGGAACCTAAGGACAAAGAAGAAATAGTCTCTGACTTCAAGGAACTTATATGCTGCTGGGGAAAATAACAACATGTTGATCGTTAAATCAACATGTTAAGTCAACAAGTTAAGATAAGTCAACACAAAATGTAGTGTAGGACTGAACCCTTGATCTCATTGGTATAGGAAACTTCTACTAATGCAGGTTGGCACTTTCTCTGACACTCAGAGTCTTAGAGGTAGGCTGGCTTATTGAAAGATTGCGCAACTTGTACAGAGGGTCAAACAGTTAATACCAGTCCTGCCTCTCACACGAAATTTATGCACATTGAATGCGAATGACCAATGCGGCTGAAATGTAGAGTACACGAAAGAGTAATACAAAGGAATCAATGCAAGGCAGAGTGGAGCAATGAATATTGGAGTGAGGGAGACCTGGGTTCAAGGCCAACTTCTGACCCACCTTGGCTGTGTGACCTTGGACAAGTCATTTAATTTCTCAATGCTCTAGGGAGCTGTCCAATACTAAAGAAGGCGTCAGTCGGCATTGATAAAGGGAGATTACCCAGGAAGGAGCTAGCTCCTTATACAAATGAAACTTTAGGGCTGGTTGCTATCTCTGTCCCTAATGGAAAACCAACCTGGAAAGATTGTTTGAAGCCCAATTTTGAAAGGTTTTAAATGCCAGAGAGAAGACTTTGTAGTTTATCCAGGAGGCAATGGGGATCCACTAAAGTTTGGTGTGTTGTTTTTTTTTTT
>NW_020954587.1:4640199-4658970 GCF_900497805.2 Vombatus ursinus | reverse complement strand
GTGTGTGTGTGTGTGTGTGTGGGTGTAATTGAGGGGATAGGACAAACAGGGTTGGATAGTGAAAGTGGTGCTGGTTTTAGAATCAGAAATCCTGGATTCAAATGCCAGCTCTGATACTCCTCTTCTGTATGACCCTGAGCACATCACTTCACCCTCTCGAGTGTCAGCTTTCTCAGGTATATAACAGGAATAATAATGTTTATCCCATAGAATTGTTGTGAGGAATGCATTTTGTGGATTAAACAAATTTATTAAATGACTACCGTAAGAAAGATGCTGGGGCCAAAAAGAGGGAAACAAAATAGTTCTTGCCTTCAAAAGGTTTACCTTCAACTCCATTGCCTAGACAAAAAAAAAAATGTTCCTTCTACATGTTAGCTGATCTCAAACACCAAGCTCATACTTCATTTCATCCAGCCATCTTCCATGACACCAGGGCCTAGCTATCGAGGGCATCTTATCACTGACTGACTTCTCCCATCAGAAACGGCAATACCCTTAAATGGGACCTTCAGAGACCTTGTTCCTCTCACCCAAGGGCTTAGTCCACTAAATTTGGGGATTACCCTTGGGGGTAGAGCTGCCAGCACCAGACAGTAAGTCAATCCTTACCTCCATTCCCTATTTCTAGTCTGCCCCAGACCATACTTCATCCTGTTAAATAAATATTACCACTGAAACTGGAGAAGGCATAACAGCAATATCAGCAATAATAATAATAATAACTAGCATTTGCAAAGCACTTTACATATATGTATTAATTATCTCACTAGATCCTTATAACTCCCAAAGGTAGGTGCTATCGTTATCTTCATTTTAAACTGAGCAGAGGCTAAATGGCATGCCCAGACTCACACAGCTAATAAGTGTCTGAGGGAGGATTTGAACTCAGGTCTTCCTGACTCTAAATCCAATACTCTCTGTCCACTCAGTGAATTGTCCTATGGCTCCACTTGCGATCCCTCTGACTATATTAGATCAAAGTTCCTTTCCCTACCTAGGACTCCCCTATACGTACTGTATCCCCCAGGACAAGGACCATCTCACCTTTCTATGTGTCTCCCTAGCCCTTCTCATAGTGCCTAAAACATAGAAGGCATTTAATAAATGCTTGTTGATTAATTGATTAAAGTGTTACAAGCCATAAGGCTTTCTATATTTTTATTCTTTCTATATTTTTACCTCCCTGAGCCTCAGTTTCCACAGACGTAAAAAGAAAAAAAAGGAATTGGATTAAATTGTCTCTAGGTTCCCTTCTAGAATTAATATTTTGCAGTTTTGATAAAGACTTGGAAATCATCAGCAAATAAATAATATTCAAAGCCAAGGGAGTAGATGAGATCAAGAAGGGGCGATAGGAGAGAGAAATAAATAAATATATATGTGTGTGTGTGTGTGTGTGTGTGAGTATGCATATATGGTATATACATATATATATATAGAGAGAGAGACAGACAGAGACAGAGTAACAGACAGGGAGAGACAAACAAACAGAAACAAATGGAGAGACAAAGACTCAGTGAAATAGAAACAAAGACAGACAGGTAGAGAGATATACAGACACACACAATAGTTGGAGGTAAAAAGAAAAAGATGAGCCAGCAAAGAAGACAGAGGAGTGCTTAGAGAGGTAGATGAGGAACTAGAAAATTTTGTTGTTGTTTTTGTTCAGTTGTGTCTGACTCTAAGTGATCCTGTGAACCATACTGTCCATCGGAGTTTTCTTGGCAGATACTGGAGTGATTTGCTATTTCCTTCTCCAGCGGATCAGGGCAAACAGAGACCAAGAGACCTGCCCAAGGTCACACAGCTTGTAAGGGTCTGAGGCTGGATTTGAACTCAGCTCTTCCTGACTGTAGGCCCAATGCTCTATCCATCTATCTTCCCTAGGAGACTTTAGAGTACTACATCCAAATTATATCAATGAATACTAAAGGGCAGTTACTATACTTCACAGCACCAAATTTAGAGACTGTGGGGACCTGGAATCTGATGCTAGATTATATTCCCAGTCATTTACCAGGAAAGGGGTAAATGTAACTTTTGAGGAAGGGGGCACTAGGGCTCTATTTTCCTAAGGAGGCTGCCTGAAAGACAACCTCTGGAAAACACTGCAGACACCTGCCATCTGAGAAGCTCTCTTCAAGCTGAGAATGATGAAGACAACCTTCCCCCTGTAATTTCCCCCTCCCCCCACCTGCTCCACAGCTTACAGAGAAATATGGCATAATTGCTCACATTATAGGACTGCAATGAATCAGCTACCTCTCAGCTGATAGTGTTAGTGACAGGTGATTGCATCAGCACCCTGTGAGCAGCAGCCTGGCCTGAGCATCCGTGTTATTTACTGGTCCATCAAGCATAATTGTAGAGTTTAATTTTATCTTCACAAACCTACAGGTGCAAAATGCCGGATAAAGTTCTTTAAGGGGGTCCGGTGAGAAGGCAAGCCGGACTTACCCCACACACAGCAACTCTCAGGGTGGCAGGCTCAAATTAAATCATTATTGAGGGAGGAATAATCCTGGTAGGTTCAGAAAATCAGTTTTAAATTCAGCCTGCTAGCAAAATTCTGAATGTATTTACTTTCCAGATTTCATTTCTCCATCCATATTAAAGCTCCATAGCATAATCAATTATGGGCTTATTGCAAAGCACAATAGGATTCAATCTCTAGGAATGCCTCTGGGTATGTTTTAGGAGGACGATAAAACTAATAGTAATGGGTCTACAAGTTCTAAGGCTAAATTCCGCAGTTACAAATTTTATAAATAAATAGAAGGCATGTCAATTCCCAGTCACCCAGCTTGAAGTCTCTCATATTGATACACCAGGACCTTCTATCTCACAGAGATAGCAGGCTATCCTGGTTTGAAGTGATGTGAAGGCGGGGGTGATGGCTGGGAGGGGGTGTTACTGACGTTTCTGCATTCTCATTTCTTTCATGCCAAAGTACAGAAAAGATCCAGAGAAACTAGGAAAACGTAGAATGGCTTCACTCAAGAGCCACCTGGTATTCAGGCCTCTGTCTATTTGAGATTAAAAATCAAAGCAAAATGAAGCCAGATCTTGGGTTCATTGAGTCTTTCGTACAGTTTTAGTCTATAGTCCTGATCAAATTGTTGTTGTTGTCCTTGTTATTGAAAGGCTCTGAAGACCTGGCTATCTCGAGAACGTTACTTAGAGGAAGAACTTTCTAGCTCTAGTAAGAGACCATTAAGTTCAGTCATTTCATATTACAGAAGAGGAGACTGAGGGCCAGAGAAGTCCAGTGACATGTTCAAGGTCATGCAGAGTTAGTAAGACAGCCAGCGTTTGAACTATGTCTTCCTGATTCTAAATCCAGGGTTCATTCCATGTTGCCTCCTGCACAGCTATGAATAAATCAGGAGGCTGGAAAAGTGGGGTGAAGGCTCTGATCCACAGGGGCAATTGCTTATCTTCTCAAGAAGAAATCGGTGGTTTCTGATCATTCTCCACACTTCAGTCCACTTTAACACAACAGTTTAATTCAGTGGAGTTAATATCATGTTTTGTCACCTTTGTTGTATGACCGTAGACAAGTCATAGGATCTTAGATTTGGTGCTAGAAGAAAAAGTCCTTAAATATAAAGGTCCAACCCCCTTAATTTACAAGGGAGAAAACTGAGGTCCAAGAAAATGAATTGATCTGCTGAAGTCACACACATAGTAGTGGCTTACTCAGAAGCCAGTAGGAATGTCCTTTGTGAATCGTGAATGTGAGTCTGGCCAGATTTGCAATGGTGATTACTTTTCATCTAGAAAGAATACAGAAGTCCTGGTCAGAATTGGCTGAACACGTTCAAACACGTCCAAAGCAGAACACATTAACTTTCCCCCCAAACCCTCTCTCTTTCCTCCCCTCCCCCCTTGCCTATTACTACAGAGAACGACCCCATCCTCCCAATCCCTCAGGCTCATTACAAAGGAGTCACAGTGGATTCCTCACTGTCTCTCACCCCTCCCTCCTATCAAAGATGTTGTCCGAAGCCTGCAGATTTCCCCTTTGCAACATCTCTTCAATAGGCTTCCTTCTCTCCTCTGACACTGCCACATCTCTAGCATCGCCCTCATCACCTCACACCTAGGATATTGTAAGAGCCTGCTGACGGATCTGCTGATTTCAAGTCTCTCCTCACTCCAACCCATCCTCCATTCAGCCACCAAAGTGATTTTACTAAAACACAGGTGCAATTACTTTTCTCTCCTTCCCCTCAATAAACTTTAGTGGCTCCCTCCAGGATCAAATATAAAATGCTCTGTTTGGCATTCAAAGCCCTTCATGATCTTTACAGCCCCCTCCTACATTTCCAGCCTTCTTACACTTTATTCCCTGATAAGTGATCTTCGATCCAGTGACACTGGATTAAATGCTGTTCCAGGTACAGGCTTTTTATCTGACTGTCTCCCATGCCTGGAATGTTCTCTCTCATTAACCTCTGCCTATTGGTTTTCCTGGATTCCTTTAAGTCTCAACTAAATTCCACTTTCTACAAGAAGCCTTCACCAATCCTTCTTAATTCTAGTGCCTTCCCTCTGCTAACAATGTCCTATTTGTCATATATATAGCTTGCTTTGAGTCTATTTGTTTGTATAATGTCTCCCCCATTAGATTGTGAGCTACTTGGGGGTGGGGATTATTTTTTTTGCCTCTTTTTGTATCCCCAGAACTTAGCACAGTGCCTGGCACATAGTAAGTGTTTGTAAATGTTTATTGATTGATGGAGTGACAGCTCTTGATGAAGGCAAACTCATAACAGGGCTCAAAAGTCATCCATAGATAGTGCCATAAATAGCTTGTCCTGACACCAGCCTCCAATTTCTTCAGCCTGAAATAGATACCATTTGAGTCACCCCTTTGAGTGAATGGGGTGAATGAAAAGTGGGGAGAGCTCTGTCCCCACAGAACCCCTGCTAAAGATGTATATTAGCTGGGAAAGGAGAGAGAGAATAATTGCAGGCAGTATAATGTAGGAGAAACAGAACCTAAGACCGAATTTCCACTCTGCTAATTTACTGTGTGACCTTGAGCTAGTCAACTTCCCTGGTCCTTATTTACCTCAGCTATCAAAGGAAGGGGTTTGACCAGATGATCTCTAAAATCATTTCCAACCAATAAATTTTATGCATCCTCTAGCCATCCCCCATTTGCACAAATGAGTTTACCAAATCAGCTAATTGTTAGCTTAGAATAATGTAAGAGATAAAATAGAAGTTAAATTTTAGTGCACTGGGGCTAGGGACATGACAGCAGGGAACACTGAGTAAGAAGGGGGTCAGCATTGGGAGCCAACCTCCCAATAACAGGCCTTAATGGGGATCGCTGGGCTGCTTGGGTGGAACACCAAGGTACTTTCCAGAGAGAGAAAGGTTTGGACAACAGGGTATCGGAGGTTGGTGTCTGTCGGGGAAGAATGATGAAGGCACTGTTTGCCTTACTTGACATGTTTGCCTAGGGCCTTCTCAGATACAAGAACTCCAGATTCTCAGTGGTGCTCCAGGTCTCTGTATCAGACACAGGGAACAAAAAGCAATTTCAATATACAGAATATTTCATAAATGCCTCAGGAGCCACTAAGCAGAAACTAATTATAGAACACTTGAGTGACACTTTCTCTGATCCCCTTAACCAAATCTGATCTCTGAACCCCTGCCAAACTTTCATGTGCCCTTCTTAAGACATTTATCTCATTCTGTCTTGTATTAGAGTTATTCTTCCTTGAACTTCCATCACTTACTCTTTGATAATTATTCTAAACCCCTTCTTTCCTCAATACCGATCTTCTCTCCTCACTCCCCACCCCCACACAAAGCCACCAAAGACAAAAACAAAACCATCCAGTATCTCAGCAGCTACTTTATATGTGGTAGGGGTGGTAGAGGGACAACAATATGTATGCGTATAAGTTTAGTAGTCAAGTTAAGTCAATAAGCAATTATTAATCCCTTAGTATTGCAGGGCACCATGCTGAGCACTGTTGTTGATCCTTCGCTTTTTGAAGAAGACCAGTGACATCACAGGGTGATAGCTTGACTTGCAGGTGAATCATATTTAAGTGAGGCAGAGTTGCACAAAGTCAGGAACCTCACTGTCTCTTCTGCAGTCATCAATGTCCAGTGGCAAGGCAAAAGTCAAGATGACTGCTGATGGCCCAGGATGCAGTGGATGACCTTGGTGGCTTCGATGTCTGACCAAGTTCTAAGCACTCCACAGCGCTTGCTTCCAACATCTTCATGGCCACTGGAATAAATTGCTCTTATTTACCCATTTCACTGGGGTAAGTCTTCAGGGCTTGGGGTAGGCACCTCCCTAACTCACCAACTGTTGAAGCCTGTTGATTTCCCTCAACCTGGTTTTTCCCATCTGCTAAGATGGTTTTACCAGAATGTGGCCACTGTGCATGCTACAGCTTCTTGGAGCCATGGGTGAGAGTTGGGGGACAGGTGGATACCAAAGGTGGACAAGCAGCCCTGAAAAGGGCTCAGCATCCCTCACACCAGCAGTGCTAATCCTCCTGGAACACCCCATACATCCCTAAGCACTGTGCAAATACGAGCGAAATGAAAGAAAATTCCTGCCCACAGGGAACTTCAGTGAGGAAAGAGGGCCAAAGCATTGCTAAACTAGGTACTTCCTCAAAATGGAGGCTTTGGGAGGAACCCTCAAATAGAAGGGTGGAGGCTACAGGAGGGGTTTCCCAGGGTGAGAAGGCAGCTCGAGGCATGAGGGTGAAGCCTGGGGAGTCAGAAAGGGAGCCAAGTGAAGAAGTACAACAGACTGAGGAGGAAGAAAGCACCAACCATTAGAACAATTGGGGTGATAAAGACTTCACAGAGGAGGTGATTCCTAGGTCTTGAAGGAGGACTTAGAAAAGTAGAGATGAGGAGGGAGTGAAATGCAGACATGGGGTATCATTTGAGCAAAGGCAACAGGATTGATTATGGAGCATCAGATTAGTGAAATGACTAAAAGTTGTATGCCTGGAACGTAGAGTCTGAGAAGGGGCGTAGATTGAAATAAGGCTGAGAAGGTAGGAGGGAGCCAGTTTGTGTAGGGCCTTCAATGCCAGGCTAAGGGAGTTGGTATTTAGTTAGTTTCAATCAGGGAGTGATGGTGATCAGATCTGTGCTTGGGCAGCTGCGTGGAGGAGGATGGAGAGATGAGAGATGAGAAGTAGAGAAACCAAGCAGGAGATAAGAGAAGATGAGGGTAGGAACTAGCACGGAGGCCCGGTGAATGGAGAGAGGGCGACAGGTGCCAGAGATGTTGGCAATTATTGGAGAGAGGGCTAGGAACTGGGAAGGAAACCAAAGAGCTCAGGATGACTCCAAATTTACAAACATGCTTCAGGGAACAGGTTTGCTAATGAAAAAGACTTCAGCAGCTTTATTTAGTCTTCTTAACATAAAATCAGTGAACTTCATGCCCCTGTCTCCTTTCCTGTAACTCCTTTCCTCAAATATCTCATGCTCTTTCTGTTCACTCCTCCCAAGTCTCTTCTTTCTCACCTACTTGCTGGGTTGCCTGTGAGTTAGCTGCTTCCTATATTCCCTGGCCCTGACATAAGGGGTTTTTTTGTTCGTTTCATTCTTTTTTTAAGGCAATTGGGAAGTGACTTGCTCAGAGTCACACAGCTAGTAAGTATCTAAGACTGGATTTGAACTCTTAACTCCAGGGTTAGTGCTCTATTCATTATGCCACCTGGTTGCCCCCTGATATAGGGTTTTGAAAAAGAGCCTTTTGGCTTGATAACTTATGTACTCTAAATGTAATTAACTCTCTATTATCTATGAGGGATGACTACTACTACTACTACTACTATTACTACTATTACTACTACTACTGCTACTGCTACTACTACTACTAATACTATTACTCCTACAGCTACTGCTACTACAACAACTACAACTACAACAACTACTAGTACTAGTGCTACTGCTACTACTACTACTACTACTATTACTACTACAGCTACTGCTACTACTACTGCTACTACAACAACTACAACTACTACTATACTACTACTACTGCTACTACTACTACTATTACTGCTACTACTACTACTACTATTACTACTACTACTACTACTGCTACTACTACTACTACTACTATTACTACTACAACTACTACTACTACAGATAGGTGGTACAGTGGATAGAGTAACAGACCTGGAGTCAGGAAGACTCCTCTTCATGAGGTTAAATCTGGCCTCAGATACTTACTAGCTGTGTGACTGTGGGCAAGTCACTTAAACCTGTTTGCCTCAGCTTCATCCTTTGTAAAATGAGTTGGAAAAGGAAATGGCAAATCACCCTAGTATCTTTGCCAAGAAAACCCCAAATGGGGTCATGAAGAGTCAGACACAACTGAAAAACAACTGAACAACACTAACTACTACCACTACCACCAGCATATTTATATAGCACCTACTATGTGCTACACATTGTGTTAAGCATTTTATAAATATTATCTTATTTGATTCTCTCAACAACCTAGTGAGGTAGATTCTATTACTAGACACATTTTATAGTTGAGCAAACTGAAGTAGAGGTTAAATGATTTGCCCAAGGTCACATAGATATTAAGCATTTGAGGATGAATTTAAACTCAAGTCTTCCTGATTCCAGACCCAGCTCTTTATCTCTTGTGCCACCCAGCTGCAGCAGAGGACTAGCTCTAATGCAACTACTATTACTCACAACAATAACAACAACTCACCTCTGTACACCACTTCATCACTTGTAAGATGCTTTCCTCATAACAGCCTGGCAAGGTAGATTGTTCAGTGGTGATTCTCTCGGTTTTACAGCTGAAGAAGCTGAGATGAAGAGAAATGAAATTATTTACCAGGGATATTCGCATCTAGCAAGTGGCATAGCTGGGGTTCAAATCCAGTTCTCTTGGTTTTCTTGAAAGGGAGGTTGGCAGAGTGACCAAAGAGCCAGGAAGACTTGGATTCCAACCCTCCCTTGGATGCATATGACCCTGGGCACATCATTTCACCAGTCATTCATTCAATACACATTCATTAGTGCCTACTATCTGCCAGACACTGTGCTAGGGATATAAAAAAAGAGGCAAAAGACATTATCTGCCCTTGAAAAGCTTACCGTCTAGTGGGGGAAACAACCTGCAAACACATACGCACAAAGCAAGCTTTACAGAAGATAAATAAGAATTAACAGAGGGAAGTCACTGGGTTTAAGGGGGACAGGGGAGAACTTCCTATAGGAGGTAAGATTTTTGTTACCTAGTGTTCTAGGCCACTCTCTGTAGTTGGGAAGAACTAAATTCAAACCCAGCCTCAGGTACTTACTAGCTGTGTGACCTTGGGCAAGTCATTTAACCTCTACTTCAGTTTACTCAACTATAAACTGGGTCCAGTAATAGAATCTACCTCACAAGGTTGTTGAGATGATCAAATAAGATAATATTTATAAAATGCTTAACACAATCCCTGGCATATAGTAGGTGAGTAAGAAAGATTTTAAGGGGTTAAGCTTCCACAGCAGGATAAGAAATTCCAATATCTTGTGGATAGTTCCTCAACCAATCAGAAAGTATAACAAACAACTAGTTCCTTAAGAAAAAGCCCTGGAGGCCAAACCGGTTGCAACCC
Organism: Vombatus ursinus; assembly: GCF_900497805.2. Classification (NCBI taxonomy): domain Eukaryota; kingdom Metazoa; phylum Chordata; class Mammalia; order Diprotodontia; family Vombatidae; genus Vombatus; species Vombatus ursinus. Next base: position 4,649,329 of record NW_020954587.1, on the reverse strand, counting down.
ATTGGGGTCAAGAATGGGACCTTGACAGGGCAAAGGCTTTTCTTCACTGAGCTTACTTAATAAGCTTATCGAATATTAACTGACATACCCCAAGGGTGGAGATAGCCACCATTTTTGATCATGGGATGCATGACCTAACATAACAAGGAAAAACAAGGAAGAACATACAGTGGGTCGACCAGGAAGATTGTAACCCGGAAAGGAATGGACCAATCCAGGCCTGAAAGTGAGGAGTTGTGATTCTCTAACACTGTAAAGCTTTCTCTCACTTTTGTATTTGGTGCACTGTCTTCCGGGAGTTGTGCCTGCTTCTTGCAAGAACTGTAATAAACGATTCTTCACTCACTCCGAGCTTAGTTTTGTTTTTGACTAGAAGACTTGATTTCTCAGAGTCATACAATGGAGGGGCAATTGGCTGCAGCAGCTCACCAGGGCTTAAGCCTTCACTCTGCTCTGAGGGTCTCTAAGGCCTCTTTTCTAACAGGTGCTATATAAATGTGCTAGTATAGTGGTAGTAGTTGTTGTTCAGTTATTTTTCAGTTGTGTCTGACTCTTCCTCAAAAGGCTCAGTCTGTAAAATGGTGATAATAATAGCACCTACCTCCTAGGGTTGTGGTGAAGCTCAAATGAGATCATATTTGTAAAACACTTAGAACAGTCCCTGGCACTTAATGGGTGCTAAATACTAGCTGCTATCATCATCACCATCATCATCATCATCATCATCATCATCATCATCATCATCATCATCATTATATTAGACAGTGAAAGCCTAAATAATCCACCAAAGGGGTACTTAGTCCTACTCATATCAGAAGCTAATTATATTAATCAATAAATTGACTAGCATCAGTTACTTACTTACCCAGCCCTGTGTTAGACACTGTGTAAGGATGTGGAGGTGGGAAATGAAAGAAATAGTAGTGAAACAAAGCCTCTGCCCTAAAGGAACTATTTGGGGACTCAAGATATTCACACATAAAACAATTAGAAAACAATCAACTCCAATATTCTGGGGCATTCAATTCAATTAAACATATATTAAGCACATGTAAGGCAAAGGCAGGCAGAACAGAGAGCAGTTCCTAGCTTGGATTGAAAGTAGCTTCTAGAATTAGGAAGACTTGGGTTAAATCCCTTCTCTAACACCTAATGGCTGTATGACCATGGGTTAGTCACTTTTAAACTTTCAGTTTCCCCAGGCAACTCTTGAAGATTGTAAACTGAGAAGAACTACCAATTGGTTTTGATAAAGAGAATTCCTTATCCCTTTATGGATGAAATGCCAGTCTAGACAAAAAAGAAAGAAAGAAAGAGAAAGGAAGGAAGGAAGGAAAGAAAGAAAAGAAAGAAGGAAAGAACAAAAGAAAGAAAGAAAAGAAAATGCTAGGCACTATTATAGACTTAATGATAAAAAGACAGCAATCACTTACCTCAGGGAGATTACATTCTGCTGGAGGGATGTAAGGAAAACATTGATGAATAAATATGAAGTAATTTGAGAAGAGAGAGAAACTCTCTTGTGATGGGAGTTCAATCAAGAAAGACTTCACTAAGGAGATGGCCCCTAAACTGAAATGGGAAGGACAACGCAGATGATGTTTGGCAGAGTTTAGGAGGGAGTATTAGGTGTTGGGTGTGAATGTGTGGAGGGGTGAGGATTACAGAGAGAGAGTATGCTACCTGCTTGTGTGAATGCAGAGACAGGAGATGGCGCAACAAATATGGAAAGTGGTTAATAGTGTAGTTTACCTAGAATGTAGATTGTATAAAGGGAAATGCTGCGAAATAAGGCTAGAGATGTAGGTTGGAAGCAAACTGCCACCTTTCATGAAGTTTATGTTTTGTTCTCGAGTTTATAGTGAGCAATTGAAGGTTTTTGAGGAAGGCATTAAGAAGGTCAGACTTATTTTGGCAGTATCATGGACAATAAATTGCAGCAAGGAGAGACTGAAAAGGACACTAATAAGGATGTTGTTAGAAGGAAAATTCTTTGTTTGGGCATTTGTTTTGATTCAGGAGGCAAAACTTAGGCAAAAAGAATTAAAGGAGTTTACTAAAGCCCATCAAGGTAGCAATATGTTGACCTGACCAGCTGGTCAGTGGTGATCAGCAATGGATTCAAGATGGGGTCAGCTTTTATTGATGACTTTAGGTCTATGTTGGCAAAAGAGCTCAGGCCATTGCATCTCTGTTCCTTTCCAAAGTCGGAGTACTTAACAATTTCCAGATACAAACAGGTAGGGGGATGATTTGATATGTGGTAAATATCAGGTAATAAAAAGCTGCAGACTGATACCTCCCCCCCACACTGATTGACAAGCAGGTTTTGGAGTCACTGAGTCAACCTAACTTTCAATGATTCTATTGCAATAATTTGTGTAATAAGAACCCAAAGTAGTATAGCAGCCATGTGAGTAACAAGAAGTTGGTAGATAGGAGTGATGTTGTGGAGGTCTTGGTAACTGGCTACTGGGGGTAAAAGAAGTGGAAGTTTTAAGTTATAAGCCTGGGTGTCTGAGAAGACAATGGTAGCCTTAGTAGACATAGGAAGTTTGGAAAAAGGAAATTGTAGTGGGGAAAATGATTAATTCTCATTTGGATTTGATAAGTTTGAGATAATGACAGATGAAAATATTCAAGAAACAGCTAGACATACAGAAGAGCCATATATTGCCCATGTATGGATTTGCTTTATTTAACTATGCTCATTTTGATGTGGAACGGAGGCTGGTGTTTGGGAGGGAACTAGCTATAGTGATACCGAAAAAAACAAGGAAGAAAGGAAGGAAAGAAAGAAAGAAAGAAAGAAAGAAAGAAAGAAAGAAAGAAAGAAAGAAAGAAAGAAAGAAAGAAAGAAAGAAAGAAAGAAAGAAAGAAAGAAAAAGAAAGGAAGAAAGAAAAAGAAAGAAAGAAGGAAAGAAAGAAAGAAAAGAAAGAGAAAGAAAGAAAAAAGAAAGAAGGAAAGAAAAGATTGAGTAATCACAGCATTTTTTTTAAAAAAAAGAGCACAGAAAAGAACAGCATAAAGTTTAGTATGAGATATAGATAAGCAGGATAGCTTTGAAACTAAAGTGTTAGATTCATTACATTATTTTGAATAAATATCCGTTGCAAGTAATACAAATTCCTGATTTCATATACAAGCCTTCATCCTTGTTCTTTGTATATGAAAATGCTTATATTTGTTGTTTGCAAAATTCAGAATAACAAAATAATTTTAAGATAATCAAAATATGGGGCAGCTAGGCGTCGCAGTGTATAGAGCTCTGGCCCTGGAGTCAGGAGGACCCGAATTCAAATCTAGTCTCAGACAAGATACTTGACACTTACTAGCTATGTGACCCTGGGCAAGTCACTTAACCCCAATTGCCTCACCAAAAAAAAAAATCTCATAGAAAAAAAATTTTTTAAAAAGATAATTAAAATATTCTTTTTTATTTGTAGCAGCTCTTTTCGTGGTGGCAAAGAATTGGAAACTGAGAGGATCCATCTGTCCATCAATTGGGGAATGGCTGAACAAGTTGTAGTATACAATTGTAATGGAGTACTATCGTGCTATAGGAAATGGCAAGCAGGATGCTCTCAGAAAAACCTGTAAAGACATGAACTGATGCAAAGTGAACTAGGGGAACACTATAGCACAATGAGAAACTGTGAATTACTTAGCTATTCACAGAAATACAATTCCAAAAGTCTCATTATGAAAAATGCTATCTATATCAAGAGAAGGAACCAATGGAGTCTGAGTGCAGATCAAAGTGTACTATTTTTCACTTTCTTTATTTTTTCATGTTTTGGATTTTTTTCTCCATCTTCTTTCACAACATGACTGATATGCAAATATGTTTTACATGATTTCACATGTATTATCTATATAAAATTGCTTACTATCTCAGGGAGTGGGGAGGGGAGATAAGGAGAAAATTTAGAACTCAAAATTTTAAAAAATGAATGTTAAAAATTGTTTTTGCATTTAATTGGGGGAAAAGTAGAATAGTATAAAAAAGATAGTCAAAATAATTTTTCAAAAGAAAAATATTCACCACTAAGTGTTATTCTACCTAGCATTAGGTCACTCTTCAACGTGGATGGATCCATACAGGTAATGGCTATCAAGTGCTTGGTACTGATGCTGGCAAGAGCCCAGTGAATGGTACACGGTGTTTCTGCTTGGGACTCCCAGTGTGAGTTGAAGAAACAGGTGAAGCATGAGCCCAACGTTCCACCATGACTGTATTTTTTTTTAGTTGAAATGACCAGTCTGTTTCCCTAGGGTCACAGAACAATTAGAGATTGAAGAGAGCTTGCAAGATTGCCAAGTCCCCAGTCCTCCTCCACACAGCTCACCAGCTGCTATCACTAGCCTTTCATCCGTAGCCAAACTGTTTAAACTTTCAATGTGTATGAAAACAGTTCAACTGAAGCCACGTTAAAGGAGAAAACAAGGATTTGAAGCAGATCAGAAACCAAGAAAAATGAAGATAAATATGGGAAAGGCAACTGGACCTGACCAAGCACATACCAAAGAAATCTGTGCTGGAAGTGATACAGTTTTCAAAGAAATGAGGGATTGGTGGAAGCCACAGAAGAACAAGGAAAATCTAGGCTAAAATATTGATTTAAACACTTACTAGCTGTGTGACCCTGGACAAATCACTTAACTTTTAGTTCTTTCATCTCTAAAATGGATATAACAATAGCACCTGCCTCCCAGGATAGCGGTGAGGTTCAAAAGAGAATATATATGTACGTATATATATAAAGTGCTTTGCAAACTCTAAAGCATTATATAAATGTTAATTATCATCATCATCATCAATATCTGAAAAAGAGAACAATAAGTAAAATCACAAACAATGCCATAAGAACAACAAAAAGATGGTGGAAAGGGGATCAGGATTCTATAACACATTTATTAAACTGTTCCACACAAGAACCTAGAGAACCTTTAATGAAAATATAAAAATGGAATAGGTTTTGGATGTAAAAAGGCAATAATTGACATATGTTAGGTTGCTCTACAACAAAGGTTTTTAACTCTTTTGCTAATGATTGGCCTCTTTGACCATCTGTTGAAGCCTTCTCAGAAAAATGTTTTTAAGTTCATAAAATACAATACATAATAGGATTACAAAAAAGCAAAATATATTGAGACAGTTATATATATTTGAAAATATAAATATCAGTATATAACATGAGTGTGTGTGTATGTGTGTATGCACATGCATGTGTACATGGGACAGCTAGGTGGCTCAGTGAATAAAGTGCTGGGTCTGGAGTCAGGAAGACCTGGGTCAAAATCGGCATTAGACACTTTCTAGCTGTGTGTTCCTGAGCAAGTCACTTAACCTCTGTTTGCCTTAATCTACTGGAAAAGGAAAAGGGAAACCACTCCAGTATATTTGCCAAGAAAACCCCATGGACAGTATGGCCCATGGGGTTACAAAGAGTCAGACACCACTGAATCAACTGAACAACAACATATACGCATGCATATGTGTATATACATCCACTTACTCATGGACACAGACACAGACACAGACACAGACGTAGACACAGACACAGACATGTATAAAAAGTTTGTGGACTCAGGGTTAAGAATCCCATGCATGTTCCTTGAGAACTGGGATTATCTTGCTTCTCTATTTGTATCCTAATACCTAGCACAGTGATTTGCACATAGTAAGGGCTTAATACATGCTTCATTCATTCATAGTGAGGTTTCCCATGCTTGATTTAATCAAGCTCTCAGAACAGCTATAAAGTAGCCTAAGTGAGATCTATGGCCATTCAAAAAAGACTGACCTAAAACCCACTCATAAAAAACCAAATGGGTGAAAATGTCTGTGGTTCACACGAAGATTTGCATTTGAATGGATTAACAATCCATTGAGTTAATCAATCACACTGTCTTCAATGTTCTAGATCAGTAGTGTCAAACTCAAATAGAAAACCAACCACTAAATTGTTGTCAGAGGCAAATTGACTAAGAAAACTACATATTAACATTTTCCATGTTGTATGACATTAAAAAAAAATTTCCAGTTCCCAATTACATTTTAATCTGGTTTGGGCCACACTCTGAATGTTGTGGGGCACAATGTATTGACACCTCTGTTCTCCATGAAGGATGATAACATTTATGTAACCACTTTCTTCAAGTATTTTACATACATTTTCTCCTTTGATCCTTATAATAACCTTGATCTGGCCCTAGAAATAAATAGGAAGAAGGAAGTAAGTAGCAATGGCACTTAAGATATAACACAGTACATTCAAAGAAACCATACTATTCCCTAGACTTTTTTTTTTTTTACAGTAGCATTCTTCTGGTGATGGTGAGTAACTGTGATTCATGAAATACCATGATCTTTGAGTCACTGCAGAATCAAGTCTATGAAGGCCAATGGAAAGACATGTGGTCCTCAATCAGTAGTTATAATCTGCACATAGATTCCAAAACATGACCCAGTAGAACTCCAAGACAATTGTCATTATAATAATAATAGCTTATATGTCACATACATCGAATTTTGCATGCATTATCTCATTTGATTCTAATAATGGCCTCATGAGGTAGGTGCTATTATTATTTGCATTTTATATGCAAGGCAACTGAGCCTTAGCAAGCTTAAATGACCCACTCAAAGTTACATATCTAGAAAGTATCTGAGATGGAATTTTTTAAAAATTAAATTCATTTTTGTTGATAAAATTTTTTTCTCCCCACCAATTTTCTCCTTGAAAAAATAAAAGCAAAATCATTGTAACAATTCTGCATAGTAAAACAAATTCCCTACACTGATCATGTCTATGACATCTGTGTCTCATTCCGCACCCTGCGCTCATCGCTTCTCTGCAGGAATTGATCAGCATAGATCATTGTCAGAGCTCTGAGATGGGATCTGAACTCAGATCTTTCTGCCACATATCCAACAATCTCACCTCACTATCACATCCTTCTCGCTATGGCCTGCAAAGGTCTAATCTCTTCTTCCTCCTCAATCCCAGGGTCTTAATTTGTCTGAACTCTATTGCACTTGCCTGGTATGATTTTTAAGGCTTCAAAGAAAGGAAACACAAAGCAGCCAGAAACCCCTACATAGACTGAACTTTTCCAATAATTAATTTTCAGTCCTTCACATAATTTAGGGCAGCTAATTGGTGCAATGGGTAGTGTCAGACCTGGAGTAAGAAAGACCTAAGTTCAAATCTGGCCTCAGATACTTACCAGCTGTGTGATCCTGGGCAAGTCACTTAACCCTGTTTGCCTCAGTTTCCTCATCTGTAAAATGAGCTGGAGCAGGAAATAGCAGACCACTCCAGTACCTCTGCCAAGAAAATCCCAAATAAGGTCACGAAGAGTCAGACACAACTAAAAATGACTGAACAACAACCACATTACTTAGCCCAATCAGAGGTGTGCTGTCCAATCCAATCACTAGGGAAAGAATTGATGAGCTGTTTCTAGTGTGCGGAGTGTGTGACTTTGGGAGCTCCTCAACTTCAGGGACCATCTTTTAACTTTCTTTGTACCTGAAGAGCTTATGCCTGGTACATGGTAGGTGCTTAATAAATGCTGACTGACATATTGGAGCCCAAAAGGGTTGAGTTCCTGATATCATGTCATTAATATTTCTTAGCTATATCTGGGAATTTTACAAGACATTTACATGTTTCTTTCCCCTAACTTAATAGCGTTCCCTTCCTTTCTTCCTTCTTAATGAAGACCATTACATCTGACCTGTCATCCATTTCTCCCAGCAGTGATCACCTCTTCATGTCACCACACCATCAGTGTCCCAAACCAATACTGAATCCACAGGGAGGTTCCACAGTTCTATCTTATTTATTTATTTTTGGGGGACACAATTGGGGTTAAGTGACTTGCCCAGGGTCACACAGCTAGTAAGTGTCTCAGGACAGATTTGAACTCAGGCCCTCCTGACTCCAGAGCTGGTGCTCTATCCACTGTGCCATCTAGCTGCGCCCACTATGTTTCTATCTTAATGACATTCATCCATATTGAATCTCTTTGTGATCAAAGGATCATGGGATCATGGACTTAGTGTTGGCAAGGACCTGAGAGGTCACCTTCAATCCATCAGTCAAAGGCTTCATCCACTTGACACTAAATAATTCCTAAGGTCCTTTCTAGGTCTAAATCCTGTATCTCAAGGTACCAGGTCACATTGGTTTCATCACCTAACATAGATTAGGTTGCCTAGTAACTGTGCTAAGAACTGGACTGTGGAGGTAGGAGAGAAAGGGCTACAGAGATGAATGGGACATACAGTCCCTTCCCTTACAAATATAACATTACCCCTGGAGTCAGAAGACCTGGATTCAAACAACCACTGCTTACAACCTGTGTCACCTGAAGCAAGTCAATTAACCTCTATGGAATTCTGTTTCCCTATTTGTAAAATGAAGGATTCAGACTGCATGGTCAAAATTCTTTTCCAGATCTAAATTTAGAATTCTATAAGCATGTGTATGTGTAGTCCTTACGTAAGAAGTTCTGTTCTGGCACAAAGAGCCTGGGTGTACTCTGGGAGGGGTGAAAGTAAAGCAACAAGCATTTATTAAGTACTTACTGTGCCTGGGAGTGGTGGTGGGAGTGGGAGAGAGCACAGGGGCATGGTGGTGAAGTCTAGAGAGTCAGAAACAGAAACAGGATGGGAATGAAGCATGTCTAGTCTGGGGTCACCCCCCCCCCATTGAAAGTCCTTGGAAGAAATTCAACAATAGGAGAAGTGGGGAATAAGGCAGAGGGATGTTACAGGTTGAGAAGGATCCAGGTGCAGAGGGAAGTTCCAGGGGGAAATGGCAGCTGAGTCATAATGTTGAATCCCAGAGAGTCAGGAGCAGAGGCATGAGGAAAAGATGGCTGGCCTGGGCCCATCCCCAAGATGGAAGCCCCCTCTCCCCGAGAATTATTTGGTCAATGGGAGATGAAGGATGAAGGAATGGTCCCAGGTGAGAAGGGCCCAGGCACTTTCAGGGTAAGAAGGCAAAATCTGAAGTAATGGTCAGAAGCACAGCCAGGAGGGACTCTTTCATCCTCTGGTTTTCCCACTCAGATTATCTGAGAACTTCAAATGATCCAGGGAGTGATATTTATTAC
>NW_020954587.1:4590199-4637699 GCF_900497805.2 Vombatus ursinus | reverse complement strand
TAGAGAATTTCCCCTCATGAGAGATCCAGAACTCTCTCTCTCTCTTCTCTCTCTCTCTCTCTCTGTCTCTCTCTCTGTCTCTCTCTCTCTCTCTCTCTCTCTGTCTCTCTCTCTGTCTCTCTCTCTCCTCTTTCTCCCTTTTCCTCTCTCTGTCTCTGTCTATCAGTCTGATTGACATATCTCACCTCCATTCACCCTGGGTATTATCTGATATTCTCTAATCTGTATACATTATCTATGGCCTTTTGTATAACTAGCATTTGGTGGAAGCTTCCAGGGGTAATAACCAGGAGAGCAGCTTGAACCTAAAAAGCATTTTCCCTAGACTTGTACTATTTAGGTAGGGGTTGGTGTGTAGGGAGTGGCAGACAGATACAATTCTGGTCTGGTACTGCCTCTCTGAGGGAACCAGAGTGGCTAGCCTAGGACCCTGTCTTCTGCTCTCCTCCAGGCATTAATCAAAGTCTCTCTTATAGGTGGGTGAAATAGCAGAGATGTTTGTTCATGTCTCTACTCAAGCTGCATTTAGACACACCCTCGTGGACACACACATAACCTACATACTCTATACCTATTTGTCTGGAGTTCCCTTCCTAACAGGGTAGACAAGGGTAGAAAGATGCCTTGATACTCAGGATTTAGCACTGAAAGAGACCTCAGAGGTCATCTTGGTCCTCCAGTTTTCAATTTACTGATGAAACTGAGGTCAGACAAGTTAAATGATTTGCCCAAGGGATACACAGGTAATAAAATATAAGTAAGGAAGAGACTAGGGCAGCTAGTTGGTGCAATGGATAGCACATCAGGCCTGAAGTTAGGAAGACTTGAGTTCAAATTCAGCCTCAGACACTTACTAGCTGTGTGACTCCGGGCAGGTCACTTAAGTCTGTTTGCCTCAGTTTCCTCATCTATAAAATGAGCTGGAGAAGGAAATGGCAAACTTCTCCAATATCTTTGCCAAGAAACCCCCAAATGGGTCACAAAGAGTTGGACGTACTGAACAGCAAAGGAAGAAACTGGATTTGAACTTGTGGCCTTGGAAGCTGACTCCTTTGTTTTTTTTCTTTTATACCACACTGCTTCCCACCAGCTTTAGAAGATGTCTTACGTATTTCCTCCCCCTGATTAGTCCTTGGGGGCAGAGTGTTCAGGGCAGGGCTGCCTGAAGATTTGTCGGGTTGGCATTTGCTGAAACTTTGTTGTCTCTTTTCAAATACACTAAAATGTCAGCATTCCATATGATTGTGTTGGTGTCAATCAGGAAAATAGTCTGACTTTTTCCAGTTTGATTGTGAGCTCTTTGAGGGCATGGATTGTCTTTTGGCTCTTTTTGTTTGCTTAGTGCTCAGTACTGTGCCCAATATGTGTTGTTGATGAGTCATTTTAGTATTATCTGACTCTTGTGACACCATTTGGGGTTTTCTTGGCAAAGATACTGGAGTAGTTTGCCATTTCCTCCTCCAGCTCATTTTACAGATGAGGAAACTGAGCAAAGTGACTTACGGTCACACAGCTAGTAAGTGTCTGAGGCCGGATTTGAACTCACGAAGGTGAGTCTTCATTGACTCCTGGCCTAGTGCTCTGTGCACTATGGTGCCACCTAGCTGCCCTCTGTCTTTCCTTAGATGTGCCCAATACCTTGTACTTGGTGCAGATTCATTCCAATTTTTTTTTTCTTCCAATCTGGGGGCTTACTCAGTACCTACTTACTCAGGAAACAGATTCCTACTTTATTCCCAAAGTCCTTCCATATATTAGAGTCCTTCCCCCTGAACTATATCCTCTGTTAGCTGCTGATAGATATTTCTGGTATTCATGAGCCACTGCCTAGACCTGTGAATAGGCGGCATAGTGAACAGAGTGCTGGGTGTGGAGTCAGGAAGACTTGAGTTCAAATCTGGCCTCAGATACTTACTACTTCTAACTGTGTCACTTCACCGCTTTCTGCCTCAGTTTCCTCCTCTGTAAAACGGGGATAATGATAGGACCTACCTCCCAGGGTGGTAGTGAAGACTAAGTGAGATAATAATTGTAAAGTACTTAGCACAGCACCTGGCATGTAGTAAGCAAGCACTGTATAAATATTATTATTATTATCATCCTAGTGTCCAAATGCTGGGAATGCTGCCTAACACTGGGTGAGTTTGCCTGCTCTCTGGGGCCTGGCCATTCTTGCTCTAGTCCACATTATTCCTAACTGGACCTGCCCCAACATGTAAACAGATACATTTGAGCATGTGTCCAAATGAGTGTGAGCCTTACTGTGGGAAGATTTTTTTTGGCTACTTTCAGGTATATAGATTTAAATCGAACTGTTAGATTCACAACAAACTGAAGGAAGACATACACACACACACACACACACACACACACACACACACACACAAAATGACAGAAATCCAAACTGAGTTAGCTTCAGGGCTCCATCTCTCCATTAATGAAAGTGAGTCAAGAAGTCTTTTTCCTCGTTCTTGGTTGATGCTTTTCCCTCTCATTTCAATGCTTCAAGCATTGTAGATGTTTGATTCTCATTGCTCCTTTTCTGCCCCAAGGTTACTTCTTGAAGTTACAATATTCTTTCAGCTCCGGCCTAAAAGGGAAATTTCTATGGGATGGGGATGGAAGGGAAGGGAAAGCATGAGAGGCAAAGAAGAGGGGAGCAAAATATGAAAATAAAATCATAGAACCTTGAAGTCAAATAACACTTTAGGGTTCTAGTCCAACCCCTTAATTTTATAGAGGAGGAAACTGAGTCCCAGAGACATGAAATAACTCCCCAAAGTCACACACTGTCAGTGAATGGCAAACCTGAGACTAAAATGAAGGCTCCACGAGTCAGTCCAATGTTCTTTACCCTATTCACCATGTTCCCGTTTCAGAGTGTGTGAAGTGAATTCTCTTGCAATATATTTAATTGGTCCCTAGTTTTAGTTTGGATTTTCTAATTTCTCTTTTCATCTTTGCTTTCCAGTTCACTGACCTTCCAAATTTTTTTCTTTTTTTCTGTATTCTCAGCTCAAATGGTACCTCCTACACAAGAGCCTATCCTGATCCCTCCAGCTGCTAACATCCTACTTCTAATTTTTTGTATGTACTTAGTAATATTTGTATTTACTTGCAATTTATTAATCTATTTTGTACTTACTAATCAGTTAGTCAGTCAATGAACATTGGTTAAGTACTTACTATATGCCTGTGTTCATATTATTTCTCCCAATAGAATGTGAGATACACAAGGAAAGGGATTCTTTTTTTTGCCCTAAACAATGCTTGGCACATAGCTGACATTTAAAAATGGTGAATGAATGAATGAATGAATGAATGAATGAATGAATGAATTTTTTTTTAATCCAATGGGTTTCTCACTTGCTTTCTTTTCCACTTTGCTAAGCACAAAACAATTCTATTTTTAAAATTTCAAAATTCAGTCAATTCCACTCTAGGCCTATATTTCTTCATCTATAAAATGAGGGGGAGGGAGTCGATGAAATTATTTCTAAGGTCTTGTCCAGCTCTAAATCTATGATCTTATGAACTATATGTTTCCCAAACGAATATTTAAGATTTTTTTCAGTGATTTCACAAAATGGAAAGGCAATCCTTCAATCTCAACATTCTCTCATGGATATCTTTGCTCTCATTTTGACCAGAGCTGTTGTTTTCTTCTGGCCTAAAACAGGAAGGTGTCATCCATTTGTTAAAATGAAATAAATGTCTTTTGTAGCTTGTACTCCCAGATAGCAGACAATCCAAATAAATGTGAAATTGCTCTTTTTCTCTTCCAATTCTCTGGTTTCAGACAGGATACAATATCTATCCATTGTCTAATACAACCTATCAGCCACCTGGCTGACAGAAAATAATCTTAAAAGGACATTTTGAAGGTGGGTCAGCCCTGGGCTTTTTTTTCCTTTGGATATAGCTTGTTCATAGAACCGTAACAGCATTTGCAAAGCCTGGAAAGAACCAAAACAAAGAGAGAATACTACAGGATTGCAGACCCTTTGGTCCAGAAACAATGCACTTGACTGATCTGAAAGCTAGCCAACCTAATTGTTCTGCTTTAATATTAATAGCACCTATTAAAAGGCTATGAAAGTTTTATCAGAATAATTTTATACTTCTAAAAGATGAAAAATTAGAAGAGTTTTTGGGGGGGTTTTTTTTATACACAGAAGAAAACAGGTTCAACTATGTCAGGAAGGGCATCTGTCATAAGGCTTTATGTGGTTATGTGAAAGTACTTGAGTCTCATAGAATATTATAGAATCTTAATGGTGGAAAAGACCTTAAAGGTTATCTAGTCTGACTCTTGAGGCAGTTAGGTGGTGCAGTAGATGGAGCACCCAGTCCGGAGTCAGGAAGACCTGAGTTCAGATCCAGCCTCAGATATTTATTTACTAGCTGTGTGACCCTAGGCAAGTCACTTAACCCCGTGTGCCTCAGTTTACTCATCAGTGAAATGAGCCAGAGAAGGAAATGGCAAACCACTCCAGTACCTTGGCCAAGAAAACCCCAAGGACAGTATTGGTATGATATAGTCCACAGACTCACAGAGAGTCAGACACAACTAAGCAACAACAAAAAAGTCTGATCCTCTTGTTTTAAAAACGAAGAAGGTGAGGTCCAGGGAAGTGCAGGGATTAGCCCATGTTTATACAGCTAGTGAGTAAGCAGAGATCATATCCAGGTCCAGAGATTATCCCCAGTTTGGTGTTTGGTTTTATTTTGCTCCCATTAGGCCCTCTCCAGTTTTGGAGAAACCTAAATCCATCCTGGACAACCATATGGCTTTGGCAAAGTTCTTTAAATTAAGCATGCACGATTTAAGATGGCAGCAGTAACAACTCACGTTTCTATAGCACTTCTAGCTTCATAACTGGCTTTCTCACAACAACCACGTGCCAATATCATTATCCCCATTTTATAGGATTCATTCTCGATTCCTAAGACATGTCTAACAATTCCCTAGATCTTTCCTATAAGTCCTCTTGGTCAAGTTCAGGTCCAAAGCTGCTCTAGATGGAGTCCTAAAACCTTCTGTTGTCCTTCAGGGCCTCACTGTGGGACTGGCTGAAACATCCAGATTGGATTTCTGGACTCCTAGAGAAATACTATACATACATACACTTACATATACATACAGGTACACACATATATGTAGTAATAGGATTTTTTTCATTTTTATCTGTGTATTCTCAGAACTTTGAACAATGCCTGGCACATAGTTGGTATTTTAAAAAATTGATACTGAATGAATGAATGATTCTTTCAAGCCAACGGGCTTTAATATATATGTATATGTGTGTATATACACATATGTGTAGAGAGAGAGAGGAGGAAGGGAAGGAGAGAGAGAGACAGAAGGGAAGGAGGGGGGGAAGGAGGGAAGAAGGATGGGAAGAGAGAATATTTAATTAGGAGTCTAGGAATCCAAGATGGATATTTCAACCATTCCCACAGTGAGGCCCTAAAGGACCACAAAAGGTTCCAGGACTCCATCTAGAGAAACTTTGGGCTTGAGCTTGAGCAAGAGGTGTTGGGAAAGATTTGGGGGAAATATCTGACGTTCCTTAGGCTAGGAAAGTGACAATATGCACACACACATATGTAAATTTGTAATATATATGTATATAGTATATTTCTATACATTATCTATCTATCTATCTATCTATCTATCTATCTATCTATCTATCTATCTATCTATAATTTATCTAGGGCCAATTATGTACCTGGCATTGTGTTAAGCTCTTTACAAACTATTATCTCATTTGATTATCACAACAATCCTGGAAAGGAGGTACTACTGTTATCTTCATTTTACAGTTGAGGAAACTGAGGCAGACAAAGGTTATGTGACTTGCCCACATAAGCGGGCACACAGCTAGTATTTGAACTTAAAAGCCACCTGTAGAAAAAGCTGGCAGGGATAATAATAGTACCCACTTCACAGGGTTGTTGTAAAGATCAAATGAGATAATATTTGTTTAAAAAAAAAAAAGCTTAGCACAATGCTTGGAACATAGTAGGTGCTAGATAAATATTTATTTCTTTCCCTCCCTCCCCACCTAGTTGCCCATGGTTTGAGCTCTGAAGGGGAATCAGAGGCTTCAGGATCTGAACCTAGAATGGGAAAAGAATAAACAAAAAGACCAGACTCAGACCCTTTCTTAAGGCTATATTCTTTTTTTTTTTTTGAGGGGGTTGGGGAAGAAAGGGAAGAAAGAAGTTCTGTGGTCCTTCCCTCTTTCCACATGGTATAAGCGAAAGAGTGACTTTCACTCTCAGATACCAATGCAACAAAAGCCAGAGATATTTCTGAGTCAGGTCATTTTAAAGGCACCAACAGTCTCACCTAAACCAAAACATGTGGTAGGCCAACGCAGAATGTCTACGTGTGCTCTACTCCTCCAATCTCCAGAAAGCAATACCCTAGCATCTTCTATATATGTGACACCATGTTAAGTGGTCTGGGCATGGGCCAGATGCCCCCAACTCCGTTACACACAGATCAAGACAAAAGCAACCACTTACATTTCAATCACACTTTAAGGTTTACCAAGTGGCTTCTTTAAAACAACCATATGAAAATATGATTACCCCCATTTTACAGGATTTTCTCTCCTAGCCTAAAAAATGTCAGATACGTCTCCAAATTCCTCTTATAATATGTGGGACCTGATTAATCTTACTGAGACTTTAAGGAACTAATGACTGCAATATGAAATATTCGTTGTTATTGTCCAGTCATGTTTGATTCTTTGTGACCTCATTCGGGGTTTTCTTGGTAAAGATACTGAAGTGGTTTGCTATTTCATTTTCCAGCTCATTTTACAAATGAGGAACTGAGGCAAACAGGGTTAAGTGACTTGCCCAGGGTCACACAGGTAGTGTCTGAGGTCAAATTTGAACCTGACTCTAAGCCCAGCACTCTATGCACTATGGCACCATCTAACGCCCATATGAAATATTCGTCAGTCTAAAGAAATGAAATTAAAGGAAAAGTAGTCATGTACCAGTAGTCATGAAGTACAAAAATCCATCAATCTCAGTGCAGGCACAGAACAGAGGGGCAGTTGAGCGAAGATAAAATGTGAGACAAAAGTGATATTGTTGTAGGAGCATAGTATCACCTGACCAGACGGACGAAAAAGATGGTGCTTTCCTGATACAGATGAGAAAAAGTTATATAGAACTAAGATAAAATAATCATGAAGAATGAGTTCTTGGAAAAGGGGCGAACATAAATCAAAATCCCCCAAAGCTATGTGCAGAGTGCCTAATCAAGGAACTGAGATGAACGGGAAAATTTAGTTACAAGAAAATATTCACAGTAGTACTTTTATGATAGTAAAACAGGTGGAAACAAAGTAAATGTCCATCAATTTTGAAATGACTCCAACAAATTGTAGTGAATGAATATTATAGAATATTATTGCATTGTAGGTGAATATAAGAAATTCAGAGAAACATGGAAAAAATTGCTTTGAACTGATACAGCAGGAAGAAAACAGAACCAGAACATTATACCCAATGTCTACAAAAATGTAAATCAAAACAATAAGAAAAATAATAAATAAATAAGTAAATAAACATGCATACATTCTGTGTACTCACAGGTAAACAACACATGTAGCAATTGCGCCCAGTTACTAAGTAAAGTGTAACGTGATTAAAAAAGCATTATTTTTTATCATAAGGTAGTGCTTACACAGATAACCTTCAGGCTTTTCCTATTGCCCCAAGTCTACTTTCATTACAGCACCTAGGTGGTGCCATAGTGCATAGAGTGCTGGTCTTGGAGTCAGGAGGACTCATCTGGAGTTCAAATATGGCCTCTTAAACTTACTGACTGTGTGACTCTGGGCAAGTCACTTAACCCTGTTTGCCTCAGTTTTCTCACACTCATGAAATCTAGGGAAAAAAAGAGAGAGTACCATTGGGGAGTGACTTTGGTGTTTAAGTAAATTAAAATTCATCAAAAAACATTAAAATTGAAATAGCCTTTTTGTTTTTGACAGCTCTAAGTATCCTTACTCTGCCCTGTCCTGATTTACTAGAGAAATTTGGAAGCTGTCCACCCCTGATCCCTTCTGATTTAACTGACTCCACCAGAACTGATCCTATCAGAAGTTGGTATTAGACACAGGGGATAGGTATACTGCAGCAAGCTCCAATCAGCTCAGGAGAACTGACTATTAAATTTTCAGTGTAATGATTACCCATGTATAACCTGTATGAGATTGCTTACTATCTCAGAGAGGGAAGGAAGAAGAGAATTTGGAACTAAATAAAAAACAAACTAATGTTAAAAATTGTTTCTACATGTAATTGGGGAAAAAATTAAAATATTATTTTAAAAAATTTTCAGTGTAAGCATTTGCACCTTGGAAATTGGCAAACACAAATCAGGGCTTGATTTATTGTTTTGTTGATTGTTTAGACTTAAGGAAGTAATGGGAAAATGTTAATATTGCAGATCAAACTTAAAAGTGTATCCTGACTTTTTGGAGAGTGGGTTGTTAAACATTTACCAGCACATCACTGAAAAGTAGTCAGGGACCTGCTCATAGAGCAAGTAATCTTCACGAGATAAGCAATCATAAACCAAAGGTAAATTGTGTGCATTGAGGGAGTGGAATTAGAATTGCAGCTTATGAAATGAGCAGTATGAAGAAATCAAAGAAAAATGTAAAGATTTATAGAAAGCAATACACTTCATTACACACAGATTGAGAAAAAAGCAACAATTCACCTTTTGGTAGCCCCAGTTAAGGTTAACACAGTGGTCCCTTCAAAACAATAATGCAAAAATAGTATATCAGCAATTTTCAGAAATGTCAGATATTCCCTCCAATCCCTCCTATAAGATTGATGACCTGATTAATCTATCTGAGATCTTACCATAACCAGAATTATAATGTCCATGGAGAGAACAGCTAACAAAATAGAATGCTCTATAATTATAATGACCAAGTGTGGCATTGGAAAAGAGCTCAGAAAATTAAACTTCCCTCCCTTCTTTGCAGCTGTGAGGAACTATGGGTATGATATGTTGCATAAACTTTCAGACCTAGTTGCTTTACTTACTGTTTTTGCTGAAATATTTTTCTCTTTCCTTTTTTGGGGGGCTGGATTTCATCATGCTCCCAGGAACCTCATCATCCTGTAAGATGACATTAGCTTTGGTACTTACACCTTGTCAGGACCTCCTTACTCTTTGCATCTCTCTGATTGGAGAGCTTGAGGGTAGAGTAAAAGACTTCTCCCAAAGCCTGCCCTTAAAGAGAGCTCCCAGGTTGGCTATCTCTTCATTTCCCACCTGGCTGCATTCATTTTGGCCTGGATTCCATCATGCCTCCATGGATGGGTACTTTCCTTTTCCTCCTTCTCCCCTTCCCTCCCTTTACAGCTTCCTTTCATGTGTGGTTTCCCTCATCAGATTGTGAACTCATTGAAGTCAGAGTCTGTTTTTCTTTTTTGTATTTGTATACCTAGGGCTTAGCTGGGCACATGGCAGGTACTTAATAAATGTATTGACTGACTGGTTTATTCTTTGTTACTTGGTAGGGATGTCTGAGGGAGTAGGGAAGTGGGGAGGACCACGTTTGGGAATGAAGGTAATACAAAAAAAAAAGACATCACTAATTTTTTTTTCAAAAAGCAAGCCAGTGCTGGATGGAGCAGCTGGCAGGGAGGTATAATCAACACACCAGGTTGGGACTGGAGAAGACGGAAGGATTGTGAAGCAGGTTTCTAGTAAAGGTCAGAGGCAGAGGCTGGTGTTATAACTGGAGGTGTGAATAAACTACACAGATGGAGAGTGGCCTGATAGCTGGGAAATTGAGCAGCGGCAGGCAGGCAGTGCAAGGGAGGTGTGATGGCAGAAATCCGCAGTTTGGAGGGGTCCAAAGGCCATTAGACCTTTGAAATACTGGGAAAAGCAAAATAGGACTTTGGTCTCAGAGGAACTGAAATACAGGGCAGGGTGCTCTTGATCCTAATTCTTGAAGTTAGACTCTGAATTGGCTAGCAATAACTTATCTTTGTGTAAATTATGCTGTGCCACCCTGGTATTGGCTAGAGTGCATCCTGGTTGGAATGAAATTAAGTCAAAAGCTAGACACACATTTCCACAGGGATAACAGGCTGGAAGACTGCCTCAGGTGAAAGCGTGCTCCTCCATGTTGGCATCCTGGAGCAAATCCTGATTGTCTCCATTCTAGTTATGTCTAAGATCAAGAGTTAGAAGGAACCTCAGTGTTTTTTTTAGTCTAAGGCCTAAAATGAGGAAACTGAGTCTTTTGAGAGGTTATGACATCCCCAAGTAATAAAGAATAGAGCTAGAACTCAAATGTTCTTTGACTTCAGAGCAAGGACCCTTTCAACCACACTATGCTATTTCTTCATGGTTAGCCCAACTCTGTTCTTAAGTTCAGCATCACAAAGAAACAAGCATGCAGAGCCCACAGGCCCATGGTTTCAACTTGAACACGGTAAGCAATACCCAGTGACTGGAATTCTGTCAAGAGAGCTCCATTCATAGGCACCATTCCTTCTTAGTTGACCAGAACATTCTACTCCTGGGATATACGGGGGTGGGGAACTTGTGGCCTCGAGGCCACATGTGACCTTGTAGGTTCTCGAGTGCAGCCTTTTGACTGAGTCCAAGTTTTACAGAACACATTCTTTTATTAAGGAGATTTGTTCTGTGAAGTTTGGATTCCTTTGTGTACTCAGGGCTTAGCACGGTGTGATACCTTTGGGAGCAGGACCACCAGTATATTGTTGAAATCTACCATCTCCCTTCATGTCATCAGAACTTTCCTTCTCTGCTAATACAGAACTGACCCCACTAACCCCACCAAGATGTTAGATCAGATCTAATTATTCACAGAGGGATTTGTATTTTAATAGAAGACTTGAAAACTTAAAAGCTTTTGAGATCTAATGGTAAAATTGCAGGTTCTAGAACAGGGAGATTTTTTTTTGGTAAGGTATGGTACACACTTTGGAGAACCTTCTAGGAATCCTTCAGATCACACCACATCATGTGGGCAGTTAGGAAGGTCTTTGTGCTGTCTTTGCCCATGAGGTTCAGGAATAATCCCAAAGGGAGCTATGAAGTCAATAACACGTTTCTATTTGATATCAGGGAAAGTACATTTAAAAAGAAAAGTTATACCTATCTTTTGTTTTTATGTGTTGTGCATTTCCCAGTATATCCCTCTCCTTTCACTCTCTCAGAGAGCCGAACTTCATAACAAATAATGAATAGTGGGGGGGGAGGAGCAGTTCAGCCAAAGTAACCAACATCTCAATCAGATCTGACATTATGTGCAGCATTCCACAACTACAGCCCCCATCTCTACAAAGAAGACAGGGAAATGTATTTAGGTGATTGTTTTGGTGCTCTTTCCATTCACAATTTTGTCCTCATTGTGTATATTGTTTTCTTGAATTTGTTTATTCCACGTTGCATCATGTCATATTTCATTCTTACCATGTTTCTCTGTATTCATCATTTCTTGTAGTACAGTAATTTACACTTCATTTATGTACCATACTTTATTTAGTTCTTTCCCAGTCAATGAACATCTACTTTGTTTCTAGTTCTCTGCTAATACAAAAAGTACTGCTATAATTATTTGGGACTTTTACTTTTATCATTGACCTCTTTGGGGTACAGGCCTAGTGGTAGGATCTCTGGGTCAAAAGATATAGGCACTTTTGTTACTTTCTTTTTTTTTTTAGCATAATTCCAAATTGATTTCTAAAATGATTGATCCAATTCACAACTCCACTAACAGTGTATTAGAGTGCTCATCTTTCTATCACTCCTCTAACAATGACTATTCTTAGTTTTTTCATCTTTGACAATTTTCTTGAGTATGAGTTAGAACCTCATTTCTCTTGTTTTTTTATTTTATTTTTTATTAATTTATTATAAACTTAAATACACAATAAGAAAAGAAAAAGAAATACATTATAAATTTAAATACTAAAACTTAAATACAAAGTAAGAAAAGAAAAAAAGCATTGCCATGAGCATAGCAGAATGTAAGAGAGGATTCAAAATATACAGCATTAAATTTCCATTTCAAGAAAGACTATATAATAAATATTACATGTTGTGTTCAGACCTATCTTTTCTTTGCTTCTTTCTAAGTCTTCTTTTGTTCTCTGCTGTGTATTTTTTTTTCCTTTGTTTTTTTTCTCCCCTTCTTCCCCCCACCCAAGAAGGCTATAATTAAGCATGGATGTGTGTGTGTGTGTGTGTGTGTGTGTGTGTGTGTATGTATATGTATATGTATGTATATGTATATACATATATACACACATATATATCTGTAGATAGATATATAAATATATACACATATATAGGTATGTATACTCACACACATACGTACATTTCTTTTGTTATTAGCAATTTAGGGCACTCTGATGTAGTTGTTAATGGTTTTCAGTTATTTTGAGAATGGTTTGTTTATATCCCTTGGTTACTTATCAGTTGGGTAATGGCTTTTGATCATATATTGATGATAGTTCCCTACGTGTCATGGATGTCAGACTCTTGGCAGAGATATTTGATATAGATTTTCCCTACCAACTACATCCCTTTTATCTAGTTTCATCAATTTTTTTACATGCAAAATTTTTGTCAATTTTATGTAATCAAAATAATAATCTGTTTTATCTTTTGTGATTGATTCACCTTTTTTGTGATGTGATTAACCTTATTTGGTTAAGAAATATGTTTCTTGGGGAAAGTGAATTTAAAGCATATTAATATTCAAGTTAATGAAGCGCTTTCTAAGCCTTCCATCCTAGTAGTTCTCCTATGACTCAAGGAAGGAAAAACAATCTTTACCAGCACGTTCCATTTTTGTCCCCCAAACCTTCTATGATTCCCCTCTAATACCTGACGTAGTATGGAGATGAACCCATGCCAGTTAAGTGAACATTCTCGCAGAGCCTAAGAAACTGGAAAGGTGTTGAGCAAGGGCCAGCAATGGATGTGTATTAATTCTAAGGCCTTGCCTGGCTACGCACAGAGAAGAATAGCTATGAGGTGAAGGGTTCTTTGAATCTTTAAATCAAAAAATAAACAAGCAAAACAAAAGAAAAACCTCATGACATTCTAAATTATTATTAATCTCTTTATGATATGTTTGTTTTCATACATGTGTGCTTCTGTGGCAAAATTATTTTTTCCTAAGCCCTGGAAGCTTCTGGCAATGAAATAACTTGATCAGAAGTAATTTCTTTATCTGGCTTCAGGTGAATAAAAAAATTAATCTATTATCACATTGACAAGAAATATTGCTAACTGGGAGAGCAAGGAATAGTTTACCTGTCAGATCTACGGATAACAGAAGAATTCATGACCAAACAGGAGACAGAGAACATTACAAAAAGCAAAATAGATAATTTTGATAACATTAAATTGAAAAGTTCTTGCACAAACAAAGCCAATGCAACTAAGATTAGAAGAAAGGTAGAAAATTGGGAATTTTTACAACCAGTCTCTCTGATGAGAGCCTCATTTCTAAAATATATAGAGAATTAAGTCAAATTTATAAGAATACAAGCCATTCCCCAGTTGATAAATGGTCAAAGGATATGAACAGACAGTTCTCAGATGAAGAAATTAAAGCCATCTATAATCATATGAAAAAATACTCTAAATCACTATTAATTAGAGAAATGCAAATCAAAACAACTCTCAGATACCACATCACACCTATCAGAATCGCCAACATGACAAAACAGGAAAATGATAAATGTTGGAGAAGATGTGGGAAAATTAGAACACTAATGCATTGTTGGTGGAGTTGTGAAATGATCCAACAATTTTGGAGAGCAATTTGGAACTGTGCCCAAAGGGCTATCAAAATGTGCATACCCTTTGACCCAGCAATAGCACTTCTAGGGCTATATCCCAAAGAGATCACACAAATGGGAAAAGGATCTACATGTACAAAAATATTTATGGCAGCTCTTTTTGTGGTGGCAAAGAATTGGAAATTGAGAGGATGCCCATCAATTGGAGAATGGCTGAGCAAGTGGTGGTATATGAATGTGATGAAATACTATTGTTCTATAAGAAATGATGAACAGGCTGACTTCAGAAAAACCTGGAAAGACTTATATGCTCTGATGCTGAGTGAAGTGAGCAGAACCAAGAGAACATTGTACACAATAACAGCCATGTTGTGTGATGACTAATATTGATAAACTTAACCCTTCCTGGCAATACAAGGATCTAAGACATCTCCAGAGGGCTTGTGATGGAAAATGCTATCCACATCCAAAGAAAGAACTATGGAAGTCGAATTGCTATTTTTTTTCTCTTCTGTTGAGTTTTATTTCCTCTTTCTGATGGTTCCTCCTATTGGTTTTAATTTTTACTTACAACATCACTAATGTGAAAATACGTTTAATATGAATGTAAATGTATAGCCTATATCAGATTGTGTGCTGTCTTGGGGAGGGTGGTGGGGAAGAAGGGGGAGAAAATTTTTAAACTCAAAAGCTTATGGAAATGATTATTGATAAATCAAAATAAATTAATAAAAAAAGAAAAAAAAAGGAAATATTGCTAAAAATGTTGATGAGAATACAATACCCAAAGAAAGAAATTGAGGCTACAGGTCTAGACACATTTACTAACCTGAGCCCATTCAGATCCATGAATGCCAAGAAAGGAATTCTTTATGAAGAAAAAGAAAAAACTGGCCAAAATGTCCCAAAGCTTGATGTGGAAGGCATAGACAGAGATATTGTAAAGGCAGTACCTCCTTTTAGACAGGGGATGGGGAAAGAGAATATCTTTCAAAATCAAGCCATTGTTTTGTTTCTCAATGAAAGGAGGCTAATGATTTTCAAGGAATCCTCATCCTTGTTGAGAAAGTATTGGTAGGACACAGTGGCATGTTATAAAAGTAGAGAATTAAAAATGACAATTAACTACTTGTTACTAGGTCTGTATCCCAAGAGATTTTTTTTAAATGGAAAAGGACCTATTTGTACAAAAATATAGCAGCTCTTTTTATGATGGCAAAGAATTAGAAATTGAGAGGATGTCCATCAATTGGAGGATAACTGAACAAGTTGTGGTATATGATTGTAGTGGAATATTATTGTGCTGTAAGAAATGATGAGCAGAATGATTTCAGAAAAACCTGGAAAGACTTAATGAACTAATGCAAAGTGAAGTGAGCAGAACCAGGAGAATATTTTACACAGTAACAGCAATATTGTATGATGATCAACTGTGAATGACTTAACTATTCTCAGTAATACAATGATCCAAGACAATTTCAAATGACTCATCATGAAAAATGTTATCTATCCACCTCCAGGCAAAGAACTGATGGAGTCTGAATGCAAATGGAAGCATACTATTTTTCACTTTTTTGTGATTTTTTTTGTTTTCTTTTACAACATGACTAATATAGAATTATATTTTGTGTAATTGCACATGTATAACCTATATCAAATTACTTACCATCTCAGGGAGGTGGGAAGGAGGGGAGAAAGAGAGAGAATTTGGAAGGAAAAATTTTTTAAAAAGTTAAAAATTGTTTTTACATGTAATTGGGAAAAATATTATTTTTTAAAAATGACAATTTAGTCATTCAACAAGTGTAGGCATGCCTCACATAAAGTTGCTCCAATCAATATCATTTGGCAATAACATTGTTAAAATATTATAACCAAATCCCAAAATGCTAATGCTATAAATTTGTCTAAGCATAATTTTTGACTCAGAGATACCACTACTTGTCATGTGCCCCAAGGAGGATAAAGACAGAATGACTAGTACCATGAATTTTCATAGCAGAATTTTCTGTGACAGAAAAAAACCGGAATCAAAGTGGGTACCCATCAACTGAGGACTGACCAAATAAACAATAGTATATAAATGTAATGGAATATTGTCACATGAAATGACCAGTATGAAGAATTCCAAAAAAACTTATGAAAATGCATAAAAATTTATATGAACCAAGGAAAGTAAAACCAAGAGAAAAACATATATGACTACAGTAGCATATGTAGAGCAGTTATGTTCGTATGTCCATATTGTTTTTGTCAAAATGAAGTTGCAAGGAGGCATGAATAGAATGGAATAGACAAGAGATCTCTTCAAGAAAATTAGATATATCAAGGGAACTCTTCATGCAAAAATGGACATGCAAAAAGACAAAAATTGTAGGTACTTGATAGAAGCAGAAGAGATTAAGACAAGGTGGCAAGAATACATAGAACTGTACAAGAAAGATATTAATATCACCCATAATCGTGATAGTGTGGCTACTGATCTAGAGTCAGACATTCTGGAGAATGAAGTAAAGTGGCCCTTAGGAAACATCACTAATAATAAGGCTAGTGGAGGTGATGGAATTCCAACTGAACTATTTAAAATCCTAAAAGATGATGCTGTTAAAGTGCTGCATTCAATATGCTGGCAAATTTGGAAAACTCAACAGTGGCCACTGGATTGGAAAGGATCAATTTATGTCCCAGTCCTAAAGAAGGGCAATGCCAAGGAATGTTCAAATTACCAAATAATTGAACTAATTTCACACACCAGCAAGGTTATGCTTAAGATTCTGCAAGCTAGACTTTAGCAACATGTGAACTAATAATTACCAGAAGAGCAGACCGGTTTTCTTCTTTTTTAAATATTATTTTATTTTTCCCCAATTACATGTTTTTTTTAAATGAAGATTTTTTTTATTTTTAGTTTTCAACATTACTTCCACAAGATTTTGAATTCCAAATTTTCACTGCATCTCGCCCCTCCCCCCACCCCAAGATGGCATGCATTCTGAATACCCCTTCCCCTAGTCTTTTTTCCCGGCTGTCTCTCCCCCCCTTCCCCTTCTATTTTCCTGTAGGGCAGGATAGATTTCTGTACCCCATTTCCTGTATTTCTTATTTCCCAGTTGCATGTGAAAACATTTTTTTTAAACGTGTTTTTAAAACTTTGGGTTCCAAATTTTCTCCCTTCCTCTCTCCCCACCCACCCTCATTGAAAAGGCAAGCTATACATGTGCAGTTGTGCAAAACACTTCCATAGTAGACATGCTATGAAAAACTCACTCTATTTCCCTAAATCCTATCCTGCCCCCCCATTTATTCTATTCTTTCTTTTGACCCTGTCCCTCCTCAGAAGTATTTGCTTCTGATTACCCCATTTCCCAATCTGCCCTCCTCTCTATCATCCCCCTACTCTCTTGTCCCCTTCCCCTCCTATTTTCCTGTAGGGTAAGACAGATTTCCATACCCAATTGAGTGTGTATGTTATTCCCTCCTTAAGTCAAATCCAATGAGAATAAGATTCACTCATTCCTTCTCACCTTCCCCCGTTTCCTCTCCACTGTAAGAGTCTTTTCTTTTCTGTTTTTTTTGTGAAATAATTTATCCCATTCTACCTTTCCCTTTCTCCTTCTCCTAGTATAATCCTCTCTCACCCCTTACTTTTGTTTTCCAGATATGACCCCTTCATCTTCAACTCACCCTGTGCCCTCTATCTATCTATCTATCTATCCATCTATTTATCTCTCTCTATATATATATACATACATATAATTTTTTCCTTCCAACTACCCTAATACTGACAAAGGTCTCATGAGTTACAAATATCATCTTTCCATGCAGGAATGTAAATAGTTCCACCATAATAAGTCTCTTATGATTTCTCTTTCCTGTTTACCTCTTCATGTTCCACTTGAGTCTTGTGTTGGAAAGTCAAATTTTCTACTCAGCTCTGGTCTTTTCATCAAGAATGCTTGAAAGTCCTCTGTTTCACTGAATGACCATTTTTTTCCCTGAAGAATTATACTCAGTTTTGCTGGGGAGCTGATTCTTGGTTGTAATCCTATCTCCTTTGCCCTCCGAAATATTAAATTCCATGCCCTGCAGTCTCTTAATGTAGAAGCTGCTAAATCTTGTGTTTCCACAATATTTGAATTATTTCTTTCTGGCTGCTTGTAATATTTTCTCCTTGACCTGGGAATTCTGGAATTTGGCTACAATATTCCTAGGAATTTTCCTTTGGGAATCTTTTTCAGGAGGAGATTGGTGGATTCTTTCAATTTCCATTTTGCCCTTTGGTTCTAAAATATCAGGGCACTTTTCCTTGATCATTTCTTGAAAGATGATGTCTAGGCTCTTTTTGTGATCATGGCTTTCAGATAGTCCAATAATTTTTAAATTCTCTCTCCTGGATCTATTTTCCAGGTCAGTTGTTTTTTCCAATGAGATATTTCACATTGTTTTCTAATTTTTCATTCTTTTGGATTTGTTGTACAGTATCTTGATTTCTCATAAAGTCACTAGCTTCCAATTGCTCTATTCTAATTTTTAAGGAAGTATTTTCTTCAGTAATCTTTTGGACTTCCTTTTCCATTTGTCCAATTTTGCTCTTTAGGGCATTCTTCTCTTCATTGGCTTTTTGGACTTCTTTTGCCATTTGGGTTAGGCTATTTTTTAAGGTGTTATTTTCTTCAGTATTTTTTTGGGTCTCCTTTAGCAAGCGGTTAACTTGCTTTTCATGATTTTCTTGCATCACTCTCGTTTCTCTTCCCCGTTTTTCCTCTGCTTCTCTTACTTGCTTCTCAAAATCCTTTTTAAGCTCTTCCAAGGCCTGGGACTGATTCATATTTTTCTTGGAGGCTTTGGATGTAGGAGTTTTGGCTTTGTTGTCTTCTTCTGGTTGTATGTTTTGATCTTCTTTGTCACCAAAGTAAGATAATATAGTCTGACTCTTTTTGCGGTGCTTACTCATGATCCCAACCAATTACTTGAGTTTTAAACTCCTTGTTAAGGTAAGAGTCTGTTTCCAATGTGGAGAATGTACTGTCCCAAGCTTCAGGGGTTTGTACAACTGTTTTCAGAGATACTTCTAGGGACCTGAAAAGTGTCAGTTCTTCCAAGGTGCTATGATAAGGGGCGAGGTGTTTCCTCTCCACCACCACAACAAGCTCCACTGTGCCAGCGCTCCTCCTCACCAACACTCTTCCTTGCCCCAAGACCACCCCTCAGAACTGCGACTCAGATCCAAGCACGAGCAAAGCAAGAGATTTTTGCCTCAGCCCTGGCAAAGAGATCCTTGCAATCCCCTTCTGATCAGCCACTCGATTCCCCCTCAGTCTGTGGGCCAGAAGCTCAAGATGCAGCTGCTGCCCGAAGGATACGCTCTGGACTTGCGGCTGAGACCTAACTTCTTCTCTCACCACTGAAACAGACTTTTCCCACTGACCTTCTAAGTTGTCTTTGACATTTGTGGGTTGAGAAGTCTGGAAACTGCCACAGCTGGCTGCGATTCAGTCCTCTGAGGCCTGCTCCACGGTCACTGTGGCCTGCGTGCCCATGCCGAACTGCGCTCCTCTCCCAGCCTAGTGCCATATACCTTTCCAATCAACCATCCAGGCTGTCTTGGGCTGGAAATTTGCTTCACTCTGTTCTTTTGTGGGTTCTGCTGCTTTAGAATTTGTTTAGTGTCATTTTTATAGATATTTGGAGGGGTTTGGGGGAGAGCTCTAGCAAGTCACTGCTTTCCCTCCTCCATCTAGGCTCCACCCCCCTCCCCAATTACATGTTAAAACAATTTTTAACATCTGTTTTTTTTTTTTAATTTTTGAGTTCCAAATTCTATTCACTCCTCCGTCCTCTCCCCCCTCTCTAAGACGGCAAGAATTCTGATAAAGGTCATACATATGCAATCATGTAAAACATTTCCATATTAGTTGTTTTGTACAAGAAGACTTGGATAAAAAAAAGAAAGAATGAATGAAAGAAGACAAAAAACAGCATGCTTCAGCCCACATTCAGATAATATCAGTTCTTTCTCTGGAGGCGGATAGCATGCTTCATCCTGAGTACTTTGGGATCATATTGCTGAGAATAGGTAAGTCTTTCACAATTCTTCATTGTACAATATTGTGTTACTATGTAAAATGGTCTCTTGGTCCTGCTCACTTCATTTTGTATCACTTCATGTAAGTCTTTCCAGATTTTTTCTGAAATCATCCTGCATATAATTTCTTATAGCACAATAATATTCCATTATAAAATATGACATAACTTGTTGAGCTATTCTCCAATTAATGGGTATCCCCTGAATTTCCAGTTCCACCACAAAAGGAGTGAGCAGGCTGGTTTTCAAAGAGGAAAAGGAACTAGAGACCAAATTGCCAACATTTGCTGAATTATGGAGAAAGCAAGGGAGTTCCATAAAAATATCTCCTTCTGCTTCATTGATTACACTAGAAGCCTTTGACTGTGTAAATAACAACAAAATTTTGGCAAGTCCTCAAAGAGAAAGGAGTACAAGATCATCTTACTTGTCTCCTCACCTGTATGCAGACCAAGAAGCAACCATTAGAACCAAACATGGAACAATTGATTGGTTTAAGATTGGAAAAGGAGTACAACAAAGCTGTATAGTTACCTTATTTATTTAGCTTACATGAAGAGTACATCATGTGAAATGCCTGGATGAATGGCTGGATGAATCAATAGCCAGAATTAAGGTTGCCAGGAGAAATATCAACAATCTCAGATATGCAGGTGATACCACTCTGATGGCAGAAAGTGAAGAGGAATTAAGAAGCCTCTTGATGAGAGTGAAAGGAAAAAGAGCAAAAGTTGGCTTGAAACTTAACACAAAAAAAAACCTAAGATCTTGGCAATTGGTCCCATTTCTTCCTGCAAATAGAGTGAGAAGAAATGGAAGCAGTGTCAGATTTTATATTCTTGGGCTCAAAGATCACTGCAGACAGCAACTTAAGCCCTGAAATTAAAAGACCCTTGTTCCTTGGAAGGAAAGCTATGGCAAATCTGGACAGCATACTAAAAAGCAGAGACCTTACCTTGCCAACCAAGGTCAAATAGTCAAAGCTATGGTTTTTCCAAAAACAATGTACAGCGGTGAGATTTGGACTATAATGAAAGCCACAGGCTTGACATTTTTGAATCGTGGTGCTGGAAAAGACTTTTGAGACCTTTGGACAGCAAGGAGATCAAATGAGTCAATGCTTACAGAAATTAATTCAGGCTAGTCACTGGAAAGACAAATACTGAAACCGAAATTTAAAAACTTTGGCCACATAATAAGAAGATGAAACTCATTGGAAAATGCCCTGATATTAGGAAAGATTGAAGGTACAAAAAGAGGATGGCAGAAGATGAGATGGATAAATAATGTCATGGAAACAATGAACATGAACTTGAACAGCCTTTGAGAGATAGTGCAACAGAGAACGACCTGAAGTGCTATGGTCCACAAGGTCACAGAGTCACACATGACTAAAGGACTGAACAACAATGAACTGATATCTCTGGAATCCTCCTCACCCTTCTCTAAGGGAGATTTGCCAAGATTGGAGTAGAAGATCAGAGCCACAACACTGGCTTGCTCTACTTTCCTTAAAGAAAGAATGCCAGGCTAGAACTATATCTGCCCCTCCACCCCACACCCCAAATATTGTTAGTCTAGGCAAAGGAGAGAAATAAGCATTTATGAACCTATATACGAGGCATTGTGCTAAGTGTTTTACAAATGTTAGTTCATTTGATCCTTATAACAGTTCTGGGATATAGGCGCTATTATTGTTGAGGAAATTGAGGCAGACAGTTGAGTGACTTGTCTAAGGTCACATAATTAGTAACTCTATGAAGCTGGATTTGAACTCAGGATTCTTGACTCCAGGCCTAGAGCTCTATCCACTAGGCCACCAGCTGCTTTAGTGACTCTAAAAAAAATTTTTTTAAAGTCAAGCCACTTTTCTTTGTCATTATTTCTAAATAGCAAAATAGTGCCCCAAAGCTAGAGCTGAAAGCTTGATTCCCATCCCACCAAATGTCAGTTACACAAAAACCTTTACACATAGTGAATAGTGAAGGAGCCCACTTATCCAATTTGATAACAAACAGAAATCAGAGAAGTTATAGATTAAAACATACCAGGCAATAGAGAGATGGAATGATCCCTCTCACTGGGATCAAGATATTTCAATTCAAACAAGACAAAGAGTTCCCAATCTCATCCAAGGGGAAACTCTGAAGTTTCTAGACTAATAAGTGGGAAATAAAAACATGCCTGAGGAACTGAATCTCCTACATGTTGGCTTCTTCCACAAATCTTTCTCTCCCTCCATGTACCTGTTTCTGAAAAGAACCTGGAACTGTGTTTGTCCTCTCTCCAATCCAGAAGAAGACTCCTCCCTCAAGTTCTAACCAACTCTTCCCCTTTTGGAGGCATGGAATGTGGAGTAATCATTTGCTCTGCCAATAAGGAAAATTTTAAGCAAATGCCTAGGCTTATGCCCCAGGTTACGTATAAATGAAAACATCACTAGAAGACATTAGAATTCAGATTAAACACAATGACCTATCTTGGTCTCAGAAAACCCATGATGAGATTCACTTCCTCTCCTTCAGCAGAGAAGTAATGGACTATGGGTATATGGTACCTATACTACTAGACACAGTCAACTACATCTGTATCACAAAAAAGTGTTAGAGATAAGTAATTCATTTATCCCTAATGGTGCCATTCATGGATTCTGTTTAGTTCAATTCCAAAAACAATCATTAAATACTTACACTTGCAGAGTATTGTACTAAGTTCTAAGGGAGATAGAAATTTATTTAACAGGATTTTTCTGGCCTATGCCTAACTCAGTCCAGGCCCCTGGTAGTTTATGTTGGATGATAATGAAATTAAATGAGACACTTGTAGGTCATTACTTAACCACAGCAAGGGAAAGATAATCAACAAGTATATGCACTGAGGACACTCCAAGTTGATTCAGCAGATAGAAGCTACCCACTCTGAGTTGCCCATTGTGTGTATCTAAAGCTCTTTGGGAATCTTTTGTACTCAGGGGACCGGGAAGTGATATCAATAGCCTGAATCTTTAACCCACGGGAACTATTAAGTCTGAAGGGTAGTTTCAATGTATTTTAAGGGGAAAAAAATGAGCCTTACTTGGGGGTGGAAGAGTGGGATATTGCTCCTAAAACAACATATAAAACTTTTATCTAAGTACACAAAGTCTAGAAAAAAGCATCAATTGTCCCACCTAACTGCTTCTGAATCATAAAAGAAATGATAACATATATATACACACATATATGTATCTATACACATACATATATATGTATAGATACATACATGTGTATGTATGTGTGTATAAGTGTGTATACACACATATATATATATAAAATTATGTGTATATATATATATATACATAAAATCTTTTAATTTATAAATTCTAGGTCACTGTCTGATTGGTTGTCCTACTTCTTGCCCTGTTTCTCCTCTACCTTCAAGAAGGTAGACCAAGAGAATTTTGCTCAAAACTCCTGGGCTCCAGTTCTAATCAATATCCTTCCCTCTTCCACATGTTACATCTGTCTAAATATTTCCATATCATTCAATTACTATGGGGAGATGAATATTCTATGAATAGATAATGATTTGTTTTCCCTTGAGAAACAATTCCCAAATATTCAAGAACTGTCATATCTAGATTTCCCTTCTCCCTCAAAAAAGGTCACTTGACCCTAGCATCACTACAAGTTATTGTTTTCTATCTTTCCTTTATCCAAACTTTCTGATAAAGTCATCTTCATTTGTTGCCTCTCAAGTGGTTATAGTTTTTCCTCGGAACCCATGACTCAAATGAAATTACTGTCCTGAAGTTATGGATGATTTCTTAATTGCTAAGTCCTATGCTTTCACTTGATCCTGATCCTTATTTTCCTCACTTCTCTCTGGATTGTCCTGATGGATCTGTCTTGAATCTCAACCTACCTATTTCATTTCAGTCCCCTTTTGCAGGTCAACGTCCATATACTACTCCTTATCTATGACTGTATCATTGGGTTTTGTCCTGGGCTCTTTTCTTTCTTTTTTTCTCCCATAATCCCTCATTTAGTTCTTCATAATCTTTATGAGTTCATTGATCATCTTTATGCTGATGACTGCCAGATTTACATATCTAGCCCATGTCTTTCTCCTGAGCTCTAATGCCATGTCAGCACCTACCTATTGGGTATTTTTAACAGAATTTCCTCTCCCTATCTCAAACCCAACACACTCAAAACAGAACTAATTATCTTCTCCCAAAACCCACCCCTTTTCCCTATTTCTATTATCTCTCTTGTTACCCAGAATTGCAAGCTTGGACTAATTCCTCATGCTTCACTTTCATTCCCTTCCTGTATCCAGTCAGTTGCCAAGTACTATCAATTCTTCCACAATATCTCTTGCATCCATCCTTTTCTCACTACCCACTAGGCCACTTCCCTATTTCCAATCTTCATCAATTCTTACTTGTACTATTACAATAACCTCCTAATGGAGCTCCCTGCTTCAAGACTCTATTTTTTCTAATTTATCCTTCACATGACTGTAAATTATATTCCTAAAGCACAGATCTGTGTCATTTCCCTGTTCTAAAATCTCCAATGGCTCCCTATTGCCTCTATATAGTACTTGAAACCCCTCACAATGTGGTTAGAGACTGCCTTTCCAGGATAATTACACTACTCCCCTTCATATTTTCTGCATATGACAGAAGGAGCAGATAGGCCTGTCAAATGGTGATGATAAAGGATGGCAGTTAGTTAGATTGCTTCACAGGAATGTATAAGTTCATAATGTAAATAAAAAGCAAAGAAGGCCTTCAATGTATTGGGTAAAAATGCTCTATTGAACTTGTGGGAAGACATTACAAAAATCTCACAAGATGGACAAGCATGGATAAAGGCTGCGATCTCTGTTACTTACATGTGTTTCCCCTGAAAGAATGTAAGCTCCTTGAAGGCAGGGGTGGTTTCATTTTTTACTTTGCATTCACAGTGCCTTGCGCAATGCCTAATGTATAGTAGGTGATTAAGAAGTGTTTCTTGATTGATTGAACTAAAACTAGATGCTCGGTAAGTTGTGGGGGAAAAAAGAATTAGCCTTTTCCTCATTCTCCTAGATTCTTTGCTTTTTGTCCTTGTGTCAGTCACCTGCCTTCTTTTATTTCCTCCACACCATTGCACTGGCTGCTCATCATAAATCATTGATAACTTGGTACATCATCTCTCCATAGCTGCGGTCTATTAGGTGTCTAATAAGCCTAGTCTAGCTCAATTTAGCCTACCCCCCTGCCCATGATTCTCTAATGTACCTTCATTTCTCTGTAAAGACCAGCAATAAGTTTTCATATTCTGAATTTAGGCTGCCCAGAAACATATTTTTCCATCTCAGACATTGTTTGTTCCAGAATTAGGTTCACCTAAAGTCATGTTTTTATGGAACAAGCTAATGATGTTAGGCAAGTTTGCCTGTGCTCAGTGAGTGATTACTATATGCAAGGAATCACACTGGGTATTATAGGAAAGAAGGAAGGAAGGAAAGAAAGAAAGAAAGAGGAGGGAAGAAATAAGGAAGGAAGGATGGAAGGAGGGAAGGGAAGAAGGAAGGAAGAAAAAGGAAGGAGGGAAGAAAAAGAGTAGAAAGGAAAGAAGGGAAGAAGGAAGGAGGGAAGGAAAAAAGGAACGAGGAAAAGAAGGAAACAAAAATTTATCAAGCACCTACTATGTTCTAGGAGCTTTACAAATATTATTGCATTTGATCCTCACAACAACCCTGAAGAGTAAATGCTATTATTATTATATTCATTTTATAGTTGAGGAAGTTAAGTGACTTGCTCAGGGTCACACAGATAGTAAATCTCTGAAAACCAGTTTGAATTCAGGGGAGCAGGGACCCTGGTCACAGCTTCAAGGTGGAGAAGAGTGTGGTTGCTCACAGTCCAGAGCATAGGCAGGGAGAGAAGTGACTACACCTCTCCTTAGATCATACCACCTTGGAAGAACAGAAAACTTATAGTTCCCCAGAATTAGCCCCAAAAACAGCAGCATAAAAAACCTGAAACCTGAGACAGTGCCCCCTCCACTCAAGGAGGAGAGCCCAACTTTAACGTAAAGGTAAAAGTCAAGAAATAGGCAGAAAAAATGAGCAAACAACAACAAACTGACCACAGAAAGTTACTAGGGTGACAAGGAAGATCAAGACAAATTCAGAAGAAAACAACAAAATCAAAACAGCTACATGCAAAGTCTGAAAGAAAAATGTGAATTGGATACAGTCACTAAAAGAATTTCTGGAAGAGCTCAGAAAGGATTTCAAAAATCAAATAAGAGAATTAGAAGAAAAGTTGGGAAAATAAATGAGAGTGATGCTAGAAAATTATGAAAAGAGAACCAACAGCTTGGTAAGAAGCACCAAAAAAAACTCCTTAGAAGAAAATAACTACTTAAAAAGCAGAATTGGCCAAATGGGAAAAGGTATAAAAAAGCTCACTGAAGAAAATAATTCCTTAAAAATTAGAATTGGGCAAGTGAAAGCTAGTGACTGCATCAGACATCAAGAAATAATAAAGCAAAATCAAAAGAATGAAAAAATAGAAGAAAATGTGAAATATTTCATTAGAAAAAACAACTGACCTGGAAAACAGATGAAGGAAAGATAATTTTAAAATTATTAGACTACCTGAAAGCCTCAATTAATTAAAAAAAAGAGCTTAAATATCACATTTCAAGAAATTATAAAGGAAAACTGCCATGATATCCTAGAACCAAAAGGGCAAAGTAGAAATTGAAAGAATCCACCTATAACCTCCTTAAAGATCTCAAAATGAAAACTCCCAGAAATATTTTAGCCAAATTCAAGAGCTCCCATAGCAAGGAGAAAATATGGCAAGTAGACAATTCAAATATGGATACATAGTCAGGCTAATACAAGATTTAGCAGTTTCCACATTAAAGGAGCAGAGGACTTGTTATATGATATTCTGGAAGGCAAAGAAGCTAGGAATATAACCCAAAAAAACCCTTCCAAGCAAAACTAAATATAATTCTTCAGGGGAAAATGGATATTTAATCAAATAGAGAACTTTCAAACATTCCTGATGAAAAGACCAGAGCTGAATAGAAAATATGACTTTCAAATATAAGACTCAAGAGAAATACAAAAAAGTGAACATGAAAGATAAATCATAAGTGATTTGATAAAGTTAAACTGTTTGCATCTCTACATGGGAAGATGATACTTGTAACTCCTAAGAACTTTGTCATTATTAGGGCAGTTAGAAGGAGTATATGTAGACTGAGGGCATAGGTATGAGTTGACTATGATGGGATGATTTAAAAAAAATAAAATTAAGGTGTGAGAAATAGGGACTCACTGGGAGAACAGGGAAGGGAGAGGTAGAATGGGGGAAATTATCTCACATTAAAGAGGTGCAAAAGAAAGAACATTTATAATGGAGAGGAAGAGGGAGGGTGGAGGGCAACACTTGAACCCTACTCTCATCAGGATTGGCTTAAAAGGGGAATAATATAGACACTCAGTTGAGTATAAAGATCTATCTTACCCTACAGGGAAATAAGAGGGAAAGATGATAAGAGGAGGAGGGGTGGGAGCTGATGGACAGAAGCATGGATGAAGGAGGTAGTGGTCAGAAATAAAGCAGACTTTTGAGGAGAGAGGATAAAAAAAGAGACAGAGAAGGATGAATGGGGGGAGGATGGGATTGAGGGAAATACACAGTTAGTTATCATAACTATAAAAGTGAATGGGATGAACTCACCCATAAAATGGAAGCAGAGAGCAGAATGGATTAAAAACCACAATCTCATGATATATTGTTTACAAGAAACACACTTGAAACAGAAAGACACACACAGAGTAAAAGTAAAGGACTGGAACAGAATCTATTATGTTGAAGTAAAAAAAAAAACAAAAACAAAGGTAATAATTGTGATTTCATTCAAAGCAAAAGCAAAAATAGATCTAATTATAAGAGATAAGCAAGTTAAACTACATTACGCTAAAAGATACTATAGACAATGAAGTAGTATCAATACTAAACATATATGTACCAAATGGTATAGCATCCAAATTATTAAAGGAAAAGTTAAATGAGTCAAAGGAGAAAATAGATAGTAAAACTATACTAGCAGGAGACCTCAACTTTCCCTCTCAGAACTAGAGAAATATAGCCAAAAACATACAAACAAGAAGTTAAGGAGATGAATAGAATTTTAGAAAGGCTAAATATAATAGACCTTTGGAGAAAATTGAATGGAAATAGAAAGGAGCATACTATTTTCTAAACTATACATGGCACCTTCACAAAAATTAACCATATATTAGGGCATAAAAACCTCACAACCAAATGCAAAAAAGTAGAAATATGAAATGAATCCTTTTCAGATCGTAATGCACTAAAAATTATATTCAATAAAGGGCCATGGAAATATAAATTAAAAATTAATTGGAAGGAAAGTTGCAGTATATAAAATAAACCCATATAAATCATCAGCCTTTCTATACATTACCAAGAAAGTCCAACAGGAAGAGACAGAAAGAGAAATTCTATTTAAAATAGCTGTACACAATATAAAATACTTGGGAGTCTACCTGCCAAGACAAACACAGGAACTATATGAGCACAATTACAAAATACTTCACACAAATAAAGTTAGATTTAAACAATTGGAGAAATATTAATTGCTCAAAAGTAGGCTGAGTCAATGTAATAAAATGATAATTTTAACCAAATTAATTTACTTATTCAGTACCATACCAATCAAACTACCAGAAATTATTTTATGTAGCAGAAAAAAGTAATAACAAAATTCATCTCTAAAGACAAAAGCTCAAGAAAATCAATGAAAAAAAATTAGAAGGAAGGTCAAACTGTATTATAAGGCTGTAACAATCAAAATAATCTGGTACTAGCTAAAAAACAGAGTGGTGGATCAGTGGAATAGATTAGGTATACAATACTTAGTAGTAAGTGCAGCTAGGTGGCACAGTAAATAGAGTGCTGAGCCTGGAGTCAGGAAGGTTCATCTTTCTGAGTTTAAATCTCACCTCAGACACTTACTAGCTATGTGACCTTAGGCAAGTCACTTTACCCTGTTTGCCTTGCTTTCCTCATGGAAAATGGTTTGCAAAAACTAGGTATAGGCCAACATCTCACACTGTATATCAAGATAAGATCAAAATGGGTACATGATTTAGTCATAAAGTGTGATATCATAAGCAAATTTTACTTCTCAGTTCTATGAATGGGGGAAGAATTTATGATGAAATAAGAAATAGAGACATTAGGGGATATAAAATAGATCATCTTCATTACATTAAATTAAAAAGATTTTACACAAACAAAACCAATGCAGCCAAGATTAAAAAGAAAACAGGAAACTGGGAAAAACAATTTTGCAGCAAGTTTCTTTGATAAAAGCCTCTTTTCTCAAATATATAGAGAACAGAGTCAAATTTATAAGAATATCAATCATTACCCAGTTGATAAATGGTCAAAGGATATGAACAGGTACTTTTCATAAGAAATTAAAGCTATTTATAGTCATATAAAATGTTCTAAATCACTATTGATTAGATAAATGCAAATTAAAACAACTCTGAGGTACCACTTCATGCCTATCAGATTGGTTAATATGCTAAAAAAAAAAAAAGGAAAATGACAAATATTGGAGAGGATGTGGAAAAATCTGACCACTAATGCACTGTTTGTGGAGTTGTGAACTGATCCAACCATTCTGGGCGAGCACTTTGGAATTATGCTACAAAGAGCTACAAAATTGTACGTGTCCTTTGACCTAGCAATACCACTAGTAGGTCTATATTTCAAAGAGATCAAATAAAAATGAAAAGTACCTACATGTCCAAAAATATTTATAGCAGCTCTTTCTGTGGTGGTAAAAAATTGGAAATTGAGGGGATGCCCATCAATTGGGGAATGACTGAACAAGTTGCAGTAAATGATTGTGATGGAATACTATTGTGCCATAAGAAATGACAAATAGAATACTTTCAGAGAAACCTGGGACTACTTATATAAATTGATGCAAAGTGAAGTGAACAGAACCAGGAGAACATTGTACACAGTAATAGCAATATTGTACAATGATCAAATGTGAATGACTCAACTCTTCTTAGCAATCCAATGATCCAAAAACAATTCTAAAAGACCTATGATGAAAAATGCTATCCACTTACAGAGAAAGAGCTGGTAGAGTCTGAATGCAGATTGAATCATATATGTGTGTGTGTGTGTGTATGTGTGTGTATACTATATATATTCTTTCTTTTTCTTGGTTTTTTTTTGGAGGGGGTCTCTGTGTTTTCTTTTATAACATTGCTCATATGGAAATATGTTTTGCATACTGCACATGTACAATCTTTATGAAATTGTTTGCCTTCTCAAGGAGTGGTGAGAGGAAGCAGGAAAAGAGAATTTAGAACTCAGAATTTCTTTTTAAAAACGTTAAAAATTGTTTTTACATGTAATTGAGAAAAAAGAATTAAAAAGAAAGTATATATTTTTAAAAAAGAAAGAAAGAGTTCTCTGGAGATGAACTTTCTTTTAGGTGTTGTTTCTACCAATTAGATTGTGAACTTCTTGTGAACAGGGACTTTCTCAATATCTCTGTTTGTATCCCTAGCACTTAGTACAATATTTGACATATAGTAAGATTTACTAAGGGCAGCTAGGTGGTGCAATGGATAGAGCACAAGTCCTGGAATCAGGAAGACCTGTGTTCAGATCTGGCCTTAGACACTTCCTAACTGTATGACTCTGGGCAAATCACTTAATCCTGTTTGCCTCAGCTTCCTTATCTATAAAATAAGCTGGAGAAGGAAATGGCAAACCACTCCAGTATCTTTGCCAAGAAAATCCCAAATGGGGTCATGAAGAGTTGGACATGACTTAAATGACTGAATAAGAAGAAGAAAAGAACTTAAATGCCTTTCCGTTCACCAAAAAAAAAAGAAGAGAAAAGAAAAGAAAAGAAAGAAAGAAAGAAAGAAAGAAAGAAAGAAAGAAAGAAAGAAAGAAAGAAAGAAAGAAAGAAAGAAAGAAAGAAAGAAAATTGTTTTCCTTTTTTTGTATACTTATTTTAATGGATGGCTCCCTGGGAGGGAGAGAGATACATTGGAAAATGTAGGTGATATAAAAACAAAAAGATAATAAAATTATTTAAAGGGGAAAAAAGAATCAGCTAAGTAGAATGCATTTTTTATCCTTTGTAGGGAAAACAAAAATACCTGTTGCTGGTGTAACTACTTTAGCCAAAATATCATAGCTTTGATTTGTTGGTTTTTAATTACTTTATTGTTTATGTAAGAGAGGATGGTCTCCTTCTTCTGCCCCACTGCCCACTGACCTGGGTTGCTATGGTCCCAAGAAGACTTAGAATACAGCTACAAGGTTTTAATGAAGTGTTATACTGACCGTAGAATTGAGTCTATGCCTTGATGCCTTTTTGAGGTGTGAACACCTTTCTGGTTGAGTCCAGAAGGGAACAACTTGATTGACTGAGCAAACAAATTAGCCTTGCTTCTGAAGGCTCTAAACAGCTAAGCCCTGGGGTCTAGCTGCTGCCTTTAGAAAGTAGAACTACAACCTGGTGGCTTCTCAGATCAGCTGTGCTGAGCCAGCTGTACTATATGCAGGTTCACCATGAACCAGCTTTCTGATGATGAGGAAGTTGAAAAGCGCAGCAAAGATGAGAAACCAGCTTTGAGCAGTTCTAAAGATGTAGTAGATGAGCTTTCACACCAAAAGCGAAAGTTACTTATTGGTGAAAGCGAATCATCTGGTGAAGCTGAATTTGAAACTGAAATGGAAACTGAATTAAATTCTACCATAAAAACAATGGAAGATAAGTTGACATCACTAGAAATAGGTTCTTCCTTATGAACTGTGAAAACTGGAATGGTTTTGTCAAAGTATTATGATGACATGTATTCTGATTCTGATTCTGAGGATGAAGACACAGTAATAACACAAATGAATAAGAAGAAAAAGCAGCAGAGTTGGATTCCCACAAATGATGAATTATTAGATGATTCTGAAAAAGACAATAGAGATCAGGCTCTGGTGGATGCACGAAGAAGAGAATACCATTGTTTTGGAGTGGGACTCTCTTACCGACAACAGGCTGTTCCAAAGAGCGATGCCGTCTTGAATTGCCCTGTGCCTAGACAGCCAGAGGCATGAATACTACAAAACTCAATACAGAGCTATGTTTGTGATGAATTGCTTTGTCAACAGAGAGGAGGTTCTAAGATATAAAAGCTCAGTGAATCAGAAGAAAAGGCAGGGTCATAAGAAAATGAAGTCTGACGGTGAAAATCATGACAGTGAAAAAGAAGTAGATCACCCCGTAAAATGTACTGAATGCTCAACTGAAGCAGCAGTATTTAATAAGGGTGAAATCTTCCATTTCGCCAGCGTTTTAGCAGGCCATACATAAAAGCACAGTTGACGATTTGCACACCTGCTACTATATAAAATATAAATATGGAGTTTCTATTTCTCTTGTTAG
Source organism: Vombatus ursinus (assembly GCF_900497805.2). Lineage (NCBI taxonomy): Eukaryota > Metazoa > Chordata > Mammalia > Diprotodontia > Vombatidae > Vombatus > Vombatus ursinus. The sequence goes on along the minus strand of NW_020954587.1, from coordinate 4,605,263 downwards.
TTTGTACATTTAAGAAAATCTATAATTATTATTTGAGGAAACATTTTTAATCTTGATAAGAAGTGGTGACTAACTTTCAGGCCAGTTTGATTGAAAGATAATTTGGAAGTCATCATATTTAGCAAGTAGTTTGATGTTTATTAATGCTGTCTGGAATAAACATTTTCCTGAGAGCAAAAAAAAGTGTGAAATAGTGAAAGGCAGAAGCTGCTTTTGATGGAGACTTCTGGGAGAAGGGAAGAGGGTAGTTTCTCTCTGTTCCACTCTCCCTTCCCCACAATTAGCTTTGTAGCTACTCAACCAAAAAGAAATATTACCTCTAGCAGGGAGAGAGATATAGACTCTAGACAGATGTGGATACAGAAATAGAGCCACGTGAGGGAAGAAATGGCTCTGTCCAAGGAGCTAGGGCTACCTGGCAATTGAGAGTTGGGTGAGCTAGAACGAGAAGCAGACTCTGGAAACCCAGCTGAACCACCTGTCATGAAGACTGAAAGAAGGGAGAAGGAGCTTCCATACTCTGTGGCAGTTGTGAGCGGCTTTTGCACAAATTTATTTGACCATCGTACACTAGTCTTGTGTTTACTCTTCCCCCCCCCCGATATTGTGTGTATTGTGGGAGGGTGTGCTAGTAAATATTTAACAACTGGGCTCTCTGAAAAAGCAAGACACACTTTCATATTTAATTTTCATTATTCACACTTACTCTATCACTTTCTTAAGTCTAGGCCGTCAACAAAACAATAAATCAAGCCCTGATTTGTAAGCGTTTGCCAATTTCTGAGGTGTAAACGCTCACACTGAAAATTTAACTATCAGCTCTCTGGAGAGCTAGTTTGAGCTGGCTCCAACACATTCCTGACCACAGGCTTATGGGAGGGATGTTTTGTAGCAACTGTTCTTACTAGAACATCTTAGTAAATGTCTTTGCCAAGAGCTAATTTTGTCTACCAGCATGATTGTAATAGAAGGACATGAGTAGGGACTTGTAAGCTATAGCATTCAAACTGCAGACCCACAGTTATCTCTAGAACCCAAAGCAATAGCTCCCTTGTAGGAACCCAGCTCATGAGTTTTGCCTCCTATCTCTGTGGTTTCCACTGGCAATCCTCCATTGCCTCTGTCCTTGTCTCTACCTCAATGAGTCCCTCTCTTCCTCTAAGACGCACCTCAAGCATCATCTTCTAGATGAAGCCAACACTTAGTATAATAGTGGTATAGCATAGTAGTCACATAGTAGGTGCTTAATCAATGTTTATTGAGGGACTGATTGAAGACTTTCTGATCTCTCCAAATGCTAGAGCCCTTTTTTCCCAAACTACTTTGTATACACACACACATACACACATACACGCATTTGTTTTCATTCACTTTATATATAATATGCTATATATATTTTACACATGTACTTATTGTCTCATCCATCGTGATAACACAAGCTTTATGGGAGTAGGGATTAATTTTTTGTATTTGTATTACTAGTACAATGCCTCGCATATAGTAGGTACTCAATAAATGCTTGATGTTTGATGGATTGATGTGTCTATCTTTTTACAACCCTTCTGATATTGGCTATTTCTGTTTTGTACCATCTTAAACAATCTAATGGATCTGAGGTGATGCCTCATAATTGTTTTAATTCACATTTCTTTCATTCATGTATTAGAGCATTTAAAAAATAAGGTCATTTCTTCTTTTGAAAACTATTCACTTGCCTTGACAACCTATCTATTGTGAAATGGCTTTTACTTTTTAAACTACTCTTACCTTGGAGTCTCATCATGGAGAAAAATCACTTAAAACCATGTGGGAAATACCTTTCTTCTGAAAGAAATTACTTAGAAGCTAAGTCCTCCACAACCAATCTTTGTTTAAAAGTAATCATTTCAAAATCACTGCCAGACACAGCAAAAGTTAAAGGGGGGAAGAGGTAGAGGGGAGCTGTCAAGCAGGACAATTTCAACTTGGGTCCTTTTACATAGTTAGTACCATCTACGAAATACCCACTCCAGTCAAAGTATGTAAAGGCATTGGGAGCAGGCAGGAAGAAAGAGGGAGAGAGGCTGTAATCCAAGGAAAGCAAAATGCACAGTCTCTGACTTCTAGTTGATGGGGAAATGGGACTTATATATACATATGTGTATATATATGACTGTACACATATCATATATAACGCATATACATGTATGTCCACACTATGCATGTACACATACACACATATGATAGATAGAGATAGATAGATAGATAGATAGACAGACAGACAGATAGATAGAAACAGGATCAGATTTTGAACTAGAAGGAATCTTTAAGGTCATCAAGTCCAACTCTCTCATTTTGCATCTTGGGAAACTTAGTCCCCTACTTGAGGAGACAAAATACAAATAGGCATGCACACAAATATACACATGGACACAGATAATCTAAGGGCTATAATAAAGAAATATAATAAAGACAAGAGATAGTTACTCTTTCCTTCTGGGCCTCAGTTTCTTCATCTATAAAATGATAAATTGGATTGGATCCTTGATGCTCCTTCTAACTCTTAGCTGTCCATGGTAGTATGAACTTACACAAAATCAGAGAATACAAACAGTGCTAAGTGTGGAAACGGCAAATTAAGTCCAGGTTCAAATATGGGTGGACATTCCAAACATTTTAACTCAACCAGTGAAAATGACAATAGAACACGTTCATAGTTTTCCTTGCTCCTGTAGCTGTGTCTGTTCTATAATAATGCCATCCACTTGGATAACAGAATACTTTCACTTCTTGTATTTGCTTCTTAACCAAAGGAACAGAATGTCCAGGCTTGAGTGAGCTGTCAGAGGGAGTCCACTCAAGTCCATAAATGAAGAAGACTAAAAGAGGTAATACAAGAAAAATCCTACTTTTCAGATTGAATGAGTTTCCACCAAACATGTTTTTCTTCCCACCAATCTCTACATCCATAATTCATGTCAGACAAACTTACTTTGTGGGCAGACATGCTAAGACAAAATAGCAATATGGAAGATTGGGGAATGAGGATGTGTGGGAAGGGATTTATAGTTGGACAGAAGCAAAGCTCCTGTTTAAGTGATTGTGAGCAAAAAGATAGCGTTGGTGTCTAGAGTTTCTTGGACTTGAAGAAATAAAATAAAAAAGGAAGTGTTTCAGGAGTACTGATGCAGAAACGAACCTAGTTTGGGACCAATCCTTATAAGAGGCAACTTCCTTTCCTAATCTAACCAAATGAAACCAATTCTCTAGTGCCTATAATTATTTAGATGAGACACCTAGGACCCAAGATCCTTGCTTTCCTAGAAAATATCTAGTGCTCTTGAGATGCTGACCCTAAAGGGAAGCAAATTGTATAGTGTGGGAATTGAGGAATTGAATGAACCACACTGACTCCATCTTGTGACTCAATTCTGGATCTAGCTCAGCTCCTTTTCTATTAAGTTATGGATCTGCTCCAATTTCGGTCTTGTGATAAAACTCTCTTCAATTATGGGAATTGTGAGAAATTTTATTGCATTGTTCAAACCCAGCCCTGTGTTTCTGGACTGCCTCTACTTATTGCTTCTCATTGCCGGTCAATCATTTATTGTACCTGACTCTTTGTGACCTCACAGACCACAGCACACCAATGCTCTCCATGAGGTTTTCTTGGCAAAGATACTGGAGTGGTTTGCCATTTCCTTTTCCAGTGGATTAAGGCAAAAAGAGATTAAGTGACTTACCCAGAGTCACACAGTTAGTAAGTGTTTGAGGCCAGATGGGAACTCAGATCTTCCTGATTCCAGACCCAGCACTCCATCCACTGAGTAACCTAGCTGCTTCTACTTGTTGCTTAACCAAGGACCTACATTATGTTGACCAGAAACCCCGTCAGATCTGAAACTTGATGCAAGGAGTTTTCTCACGGTTATATATTTCAAGCAACCCGTATGTCTTATCTGAAAACTGGCTCTGTGTTGATCAATCAGATACTGTTTCATTATTCCTTTGATTGAATACAGACACTTGGAGGCGGTGGAACACCTCTTTTTCTGATTTCAGGGAATTGCACCTGTTTACTCTCTCCCTCCTAACTTAGAAAGCTCCTAATTTTTTCTCCAATTAAAAGTCAGGTTAAGGGCAGCTAGGTGGCGCAGTGGATAGAGCACTGGCCCTGAAGTCAGGAAGACCTGAATTCAAATTCAGCCTCAGACACATAACGCTTACCAGTTGTGTGACTTTGGTCAAATCTCTTAACCCCAATTGCCACATACACACACGCACACACACACACAAGTCAAGTTACCTAGTCTTGTATCCTGGTTTATATCCTGTTAATTGTTTTCTTTTAATACATAAAAATCTGTCTCCCCCCATATTTGGGGTCCAGTGCCAAAGCTGAGGAAGCCTGATCCCAATTTGTTATGCAATTGGCTTACGTTGATTGTTCAGTTAAATTGATTGTTCAGAAGTTCATCACCTTTCACAATAACAATATGCCTGATGGATGAGTAAGAAAATAACCAGAGCAGAATACCAACTCTGAGCCTCAGTTGTTGATGCTCTGCAGTCTAAGCAGAATTCTTTTTAGCTAGTGATTTCTACTGCTTTTTCTCACCCTTTCCATTCCTGTGTGTTCATGTTTCTCTCCTGGTTTAACATTTGACAGCCTGCTCAACTGTATGTCTTGCATGAAAGGAAGGGTTTCAACTGTATCCTTATGTTCTTGCTTTCTTTGATTAAACATCTTTGTAGCTGCGTGTGTGTGTGTGTGTTGTGTGTGTTGTGGAAGAGGAGATGGGGAAAGAGTTGTGCATTCACTACAAATGGGCCCTTCAGTAACAGAGGAGTATCTACACAATACAAAGAAAAGCAAGTAGCATTGAAGTCATTTATAGAACTAAATTGAATTGGTTACTAAAAAGGACCTATCAGACTAGATGGATTAGTCAGTGCATGAGGATTGCAAGCTTCAAACTGGGAACACCCCCAGAATTAAGGGACAAGGTCACCAAAAGCCATCATCAGAAACAAAAGCTAATGAGAATCAGCATAAAACAGATTCGATTAGCCGTCTGCAGCAGGGACCTGGTGTAAGACATAGTTTGTGAACTAATGGCACTGAGATGCTTCTCAGAGCTTATCAGAAGACTGGGAGATCTCTCAAAATCTCATCAAGAAAACTAGTGCAGACTTGTTGCAAGATGATCAAATTAATTGAAGCATGTCTGAGGTTATACTGTGAAACAATAACAAAAATGGGAAGCTGTTGGTTTGTATAAAGTCTAAAAAATGAGAGTCAAGGCGTAAAAAAAAAAAAATCACTGTCTCCAGCATTGCCCCAGGGGAAAGGGTGCCCTGATTTTAATGACTTCTACAGGTTATCTAGACAAGAATATCCCTGGAGTAGAGAAGGGCAATTCATCTCACTACATGGAATGATGGAAATATCCCCTAAGAATATCCACCTTCCTTTGTTCTAATTCTGGGCTAACCAAGAAACTTTCTTTGATATTCTGAGTATACTTACCCAACAGGGGGAATGCCCTCAGTAAATGGTTGCTACCAGTTATCCTGCCTGACATGTGTTTCGGGTGCAAGAATCAGTCTCGTGGGAGTCTGTTAACATGAATCAATTTCCCAGAGCCTAATCACCCTTGTGCAAACTGATGAAATTGGGATTTTCGAACCTACAAAAGCTAAAGACTAGAGCCTGGGCCTTTGGTGACCCCAACCACCTTGTGAGACTAAAACTGAAACAGGTGACTCTTCTGTCTCTTAGCTGCAGCATCTATTGATTTGCTAATTTTTAGTGTTGGTCTGTGGGATTAATTCACTGGACTTTGGGAGGCGGGAGGTTTATAGAAATACGTATTCCTTCCTTTGCTTCCAGAATATAAACTCCTACCTACAAATGAAATCTCTTTTTTATTTCCTCCGCAGCATCTTGAACAGATAATCAGAGCGTGCCGACATTCAGCAGTAATCAATTAGTACCTACTTTAGATTAAATTGAGAATATGTAAATTGGACTCTCATCAAGGCTGCACACAGCCAATGATTCAGACTCACGCACCCTAACCACACGCTACAAACATACTAAATGACAGGGACACAAAAGGTGACAAAATTCTTATCCCCAAGTCTAAAAATTGATATTGGTGCAGCTGTTTTCTCTTCTCACAGATGTAGCTATTCACCATATGTACCTGTGCAACATTCAATTCAAGATATACACCTACTATGTGCAAGACACTGTGCTAGGCTATAGGGTTACCAAAATGAAAAAAGAAAACACAGTTCCTTGCGCTCAGGGAGCTCACTTTTTTTATATGACATGTACACATATGGTTAATGACAGAATGTTATAATAATAAAGCTCCAACTAGGGTGGGGTGATTTGAGCTTTGCCTTAGTGTGTGAGAATTCAGAAGGACACTGGCAACACTCACACTTCTTCAGAAGACAGAGACTACTGAGTTTAGCACCTAGTTAGTAAGAATAATTAGTTTAAAATGTGAAGCTTCCAGATGGTCCAATTCTTGCTGTGGCAACAATGCCCTATGCCAGTTCCCTCCCCTGGTGAAGGTCTCATCAGAAGTCACTTCTGGCTTCTGGTAGCCTGGAGTCATTAATCTCCATCCCCTGGTTTCTCTCTCCTTCCTGATCTCATGTCCCAAGGACCATAGTCTCCCTTGCGTCTACTACAATTATTATTAAACATTGATTCACTTTCATTCTTTAAGTTTCAGATGAGTTGCTGATATATATCAATGGACGGAATTTCAACATGGGAAAGGGGGCAGTTTCTGCATCAGGATTTCTCCCATACAGATGCAATCACAGCATCAGATAAAATTTAAACAGTAAAATAAAACAAAAAAATAAGTTGCCAATGAGGAAAAGTCTTTAAGCAGAGAAGTGACAAGAACAGATATGAATGAATGAATGAATGAGAGATTATTAAGCATTTATCAGGCAAATGACAAGCACTATACTAAGAATTGAGAAGGCAAAAGTGAGATGGTCCCCCACACTTAAGTTTACATTTGAAAGGAGACTACAGCTCTAGAGATAGAGATATAGAGAAGTATGTTGGTCTAGAAGTCACTGTTGAGTGGAGCCATAGGGGAAATGACTGACAAGCCCTTTCAAAAAGCAACGGTAATGTTGATTTGATTATAGTTCCCAGAGCCAGAGATGGGAGGGAAGTGGGTGGTATATGCAATGGCAGGGAAGATATGAAGAAAATTACTATAGAGGAGGGCAATGGCTGGTGATGGCTAGAAAGAGTGAAACATGTGAATTTACTCTCATGCATTGACCAATTAGGAGGATTTAGGCCCTAGGACAGGAGTTGAAGCCAAGTCAACAATCATTTATATGCCCCTACTATGTGCTAGGTACTGTGCTAAGCCCCAGAGATACAAAAAAAAAAAAAAAGACAAAAAACAGTCCCTGTTCTCAAGGAACTTAGTCTAAAGAGAGAAACAACATGCAAATTACGTGAGATATTTTTAGGGTAAATTGGAGATAATCTCAGAGGGAAGGAACTGGTAAATTGGAGATAATCTCAGAGGGAGAGCACTTAAGGAGGAATGGGAAAGGCTTCTTTCAGAAGACTTTTTCTGAGGCTTGAAAGGAAGCCAGAGAAGCCAGGAGGCAGAGATGAGGAGGGAGAGGGAGCCAGGAATAGAGGACACAGCCAGTGTGTGAGGAACTGCAAGAAGGCTAGTATCAGTGGATCCCAGAGCATGAGGAAGGAAGGAAGGTTTAAGAAGATTGTAAAGTTAGGAAGGGGCCAGGTTATGAAGGACTTTTAAAGTCAAAGCATTTTACATGATCCTCATGGCAAAAGAAAGTCTGTGGAATTGACTGAATGGGGTGTGTGTGTGTGTGGTCAATCCTGTGCTTTAGAAAGATCACTGTGACAGCTGAGTGGAGAATGGACTGGAATGAGGAGAGACTTGGGGTAGGCAGACTAACCAATGGGCTATTGCAATAATCCAATTAGAAGGTAATAAAGTGGATCAACATAGTGGATGTGTTAGAAGAGAGAAAGGTGCATATCTGAGAGATGTTATGAAGGTAGAAAAAATAAGATTTGGCAACTGATTGGAAAACTGACTGGCAAAGCTGAGTGGATTAAGTCCCACATGATCTCTGGAGATCTGGTGGTCCAGAGCAGTAGAATCAAAAACACATAGAAAAGGGGCCCTAAACCATACATTGAGCGGCTAGGTGGTGCAGTGGCTAGAGTGCCAGGTCCAGAGGCAGGTAAACTGATCTTCCTGAGTTCGAATCTGGCCTCAGACACTTATTAGCTATGTGACTCTGGGCAAGTTACTTAACCCCCTTTGCCTTACTTTCCTCATCTGTAAAATGAACTGAAGAAGGAAATGGCAATCCACTCCAGTATCGTTGCCAAGAAAACCCCAAATGGGATCACAAAGAGTCAGACACAACTGAAAAATGTCCAATCATGAAAACACGTACACACATGTACATAAACATTTTTTAATCTTTTCAGCTGCTAGTGCCTCCCTCAAATGGCCCTATATTTATTTTGAATACATTTTTAATATACTTATCTGTGTACATATTGTCTCCCCTGATAGAATGTCAGATCTCTGAGGGCAAAAACTTTCCCTTTTTCATCTTTGCATCCTCAGTGCCTAGCAGTGTCTGTCACATAGTAGGTACTTCATAAATGCTTGTTGATCGATCTATTTGATGGTTAATGAGTTCCTCTTCCTAGCCCCACTTGAGACCCAATAGCTTCTCACATCATCCAAAATATCCCTCAGTGAAAAACACAGTTTAATCCCTTCTAGTTCTTAATCCTATGGTCCAATGATCCTCTGATCTCTGTTCCTTAGTGATCAGGATTGTTAGAAAGCACCTAGAAACAGTCTATCATTTCCTCTAACAAAAAGGCTTGGAACCCAAGCATTACTTTTCTGTGAGGTCACTATTTTTAAATTTGAAAGAGTAAAAGGAGAGGGTGAGGAGTAAACAAAACCATTTGCTAAACGTATCTTGGCTACATATTTGAATGTGAAGAAAAGGGAATCAGAAATGACACTCATCTGCTTTCAGAGGGTATCTCTAAGAGCAGATCTCATTTGATTCAAGAAACAAATATGAATATGTATTGTCCAGTGTCAGAGGAAAGGGTCAAATAAGATCTGAACAACCAAGGTCAAGAATCTTTACCATACAATCACAGGTTGGAAGGGGACCTCAGAAGCCATACAAGCCAACTTGTATCTGAACAAGACATCCCTGTAAAACATGCCAGATCAGTCCAGGATTGTCCCGTCCAGTCTTTGCTCAGACTTCCAAAGTGACATAAATCACTTTGTCAGAGCTCTACTTGTTAGAAAGCTTTTCTTCATATGAAGCTTAAGTCCTGTCTCCCTGGAACTTGTAGCTATGGCTTCTAGCTCTGACGTAGAAGGCCAAACAGCACGATTCTACTCTTCTTGCACATGTTCCTCTTGCTGAATTGTTTTTCAGTCATGTCTGACTCTTCACGACCACATTTGGGGTTTTCTTGGCAAAGAAACTGAAGTGGTTTGCCATTTTCCTCTCCAGCTCATTTTACAGAGGAGGAAACTGAGGCAAACAGGATCAAGTGACTTACCCAGGGTCACACAGCGAGGAATGTCTGAAGCAAGATTTGAACTCAGAAAGAGGAATCTTCCTGATTCTAGGCCCAATACTCTATCCACTCTGCCACGTAGCTTCCCCAAAACCCTTTACTACCCAGTGCTATAGAGATTAAACTGCAAAGAGCTGAGTATTGATTGTAAGTTCTATAGGAGTTGAAGGAGGAGAGACCAATGTGGTCAGGAAAGGCTTACTGAGAGAGAGGTAAGTCTTGAAATGAACTTTGAAGAATGGCAAAGGTTTGATTAGGAGAAGAGGAGTGCAGAGATCATTAATAGAAAAGCAGAACGAGTGAGCATAGCTTGTGGGGAACACACAACAGACATGCCAAGTGGGACAGAGAGTCTGGGTTTGGGAAGAGGCTGGAACAAGACTATAAAGGCCAGATTATGGACCCTCATTCAGCAAAAGAAAGATTAAAATAGGACTTGCGAGATAGAAAATTAGGGTGGCTGTTGTTCAGTTATGCCCAACTCTTTGTGACTCCATTTGGGGTTTCTTGGCAAAGATAATGGACTGGTTTGCCATTTCCTCCTCCAGCTCATTTTACAGATGAGGAAACTGAGGCCAACTGGGTTAAATGACTTACCCAGGGTCACATAGCTAGTAAGTGTCCAAAGCCAGATTTGAACTCAGGAAGATGAGTCTTCCCGATTCCAGGCACAGCACTCTATCCACTGTACCACCTCACTGCCCTTAAAATTAGGGTTAGGTGAGGTTTATTTTACATAGAAGCTCTATACATCTAAACATAGAATGGAAGATGTTTTCTGTAAGAATGAGTGCTCAGTAAGAGTTATGATTACTATTCTGAAAGAGAAGACAAACTGGGAGAGTGAGATTCATTTAGACCAACCCTGTCTCCTTTTACAGGTGAGGTCACACAAATAGTGAATAAGAGAAGCAAAAATTGAGACCAGGTCCTCTACCTCCCAATCCACTAGGCTTGCCACTGAAGTAGCCTTGGATACTTCCCATGACCTCAAAGTTGGGTATGACTTATATAAACCAAATACTCTTCTGAAAAATGTCAGTTTTTCAGCTGACTTACCCAGATGTTCTTTTAGCTTTTTGTAATCACTCCCCAAAGTCCATTGGGGGAAAGCATGATGGAACAGAACTTAAGCTGTTAAGCGTTTAGTAAAGTGCCATTCGATAACATGAAAGAGAGTGGACATGTGCTGATTGCTCATGTTTATATCCCCTGGGCTTTCCTACGCTGCAGTTAATTTTTGAGACACGATGCCACTAAATATTAGCATGTCCTGCTACGTTAATGGTAAATGCAAGAGTTTCTCATAATTTAGATATTTTTATGGCTGTTCTGCGGAAACTAATTTTGTCTAACAAAACCCCATTAAGTTTCAGCTTGGTCCTTTTCCTTTCTCCAAATCCCAGAACTGGGACTTATATGCTAATTGTAGCCAGTCTATGCTAATTAGGTTTAATTTCTATTCCTTAAAGAGGCAGGAGTTGCCTCCCACAGACCAAACCTTACTCTCCAGTTCCCCTGCGTCTGCTTTTCAAGCTGCCAAATGTAAGATTTAAAGTCCCACCTGAGGTGGGGTTCATGCGTTCTGCCCTCCCCGCCCCCTGCCCTCAGTTTTGTTAAGAGAAGAAATGGCTTCTCTCCACGAGATTTCAAATGTGGTATTTCTAATTGAAAAGCAAATCAAAACGTGATTGGATTCCGTAATCACACATAAATCAAAACAAAACTCTCTCCCAAACCCGCCTCCTCCAGTGATTCTGTACAATGTAGACCATCCATACTGCAGGTTTCAAGGCTGAGCCCATCGCTCTAGACCTTGGTAATGTTGTTTAAGGGGAAAACTGCTGGAGCAACCACATATCCTAAGTCCTCATTAATCTTGAATCACCTAGGCAACCTGATTGTGAGCTCCTTACTAATAAAAACGACATACACCTATGTATATATGGTTACAGAATGTTTTCCCCACATTGTCTTACCTGAGACTCATAATAAGGCTCTAAAATAGGTAGATAAGAGAAGAAATGATTTAGATAAGTACGGGTATTATTATCATGTCCATTTTACAGATAAAAAAACTGAGGCTAAGACAGCTAATATGGGGTAGAACCTACCTTTTTTTTTTTTTTCTGATTCCAATTCCCAGAGCATTTACTCCTGTACAGAGCAGCTCCCTTGAGGGAATGGATTGTGTCTTATACTTCTTTTTAGTCCCAATGCCCAGCAAAGTGCCCTGAACTCAAGGAATGTCTCCTGGTGTCCCTCAGTGTAGAAAGAGAAAGAGCATCAGTTCTGATGTCAGAAAACCTGGGTTCAAATCCCAACTCAGATCTGAGTTACTGATTGTATAACTTTGAGCAAGTCCCTTTACCTTTCTGAGCCTCAGTTTTATCATCTGTAAAATGAATCTAGATCTGAACCATTAATATTTCACAGTTTCCGTTTCCTCACCTATTGCTGTTGTTCAGTTGTGTCTGACTCTTTGTGACCCCATGGACCGCAGCTTTCCAGGCCCTTCTATTCCATATCTCTCAAAGTCGGTCCAAGTTCATGTTCATTGTTTCCGTCACACTATCTATCCCTCTCATCTTCTCCTGTCCTCTTTTCCTTTTGCCTTCAATCTTTCCCAACATCAGGGTGTTTTCCAATAAGTCCCATCTTCTCATTATGTGGCCAAAGTATTTAAGCTTCAGCTTCAGTATTTGACCTTCCAGTGAATATCCTGACTTAATTTTTTTAAGCACTGACTGATTTGACCTCCTTGCTATCCAGGGGACTCTCAATAGTCTTCTCCAGCACCACAATTCAAGTGTCAATTCTATGGCACTCATAAGTATCTGAAGCCAGATTTGAACTCACAAAGATGAGTCTTCTTGATTCTAAGCCCAGTGCTCTTTCTACTTCACCACCTAGCTGAGCTTTCCTTATCTATAAAATGAGCATAATAACAGTAGCTAGTGTTTGTATAGCACCTACTATGTACCAGATGCTCTACAAATACAAGCATTTGATCATTTGATGAGGTAGGGGCTATTATTATCCCCATTTTTACAGATGAGGAAACTGAGGTAAACAGAGGTTAAGTGACTTGCCCTAGGTCACACAGCTAGTAAGTTTCTGAAGCCAAATTTGAACTCAGGTCTTCTGATTCTAGTGCTCTATCCCACTACCTAACTTAGAGGATTATCATGTAGAAAGTGCTTTTTCACTCTGAAGATGAGATATAAACATGAGCTAATTGAATGAATGGTGATGGCCCTTCTTCCTTCACCTAACCCCTTGATCGCCCCTCCTCTGCCTCCACCTTCTTTAGCCAGGGTACCAAGCAGCAGCATTATCTAGATCTGATGAAGAAGCCTGCTGTGTTGTCTGGATTGCCCACCTAACTCCTGCGCCAATGGCAAGCTACCTACCTCTTACATTCAAGACTTCTTTTATTTCCAATTTTTTTAAAGAAGAAAAAAAATGTAGAGAGGAAAAAATCCGCCCCCCCCCCAACACACACACAATCCTTTATTACTCGAAGTCTACTCAGATTCATTAGAGCTTTGGGGAAGCAATCAAAAGTTTATCATGCTTGAAGGGGCTCCCAGGCTCCTTACAACACCTAATTTGATTTCACAGAACAGCTATGTAGTCAGAATTAGATACGCATTAAAGATACGAAAGGGGGGGGGGGGGGTACAAAAAAAAAACCAACCACCCCCAATCAGGTTCTGAAAAGTGCCTTTTCATATCCTCTCTCATGGAATCACATATTTCACCAAATCAGAGGTGACTGTTAGGGTGACTGTCCTCTGAGAAATCGGGGACTGTAAAGGCTGCACCAGAATCTGAGAGAATCTGGGTCCAACAATTGCATTCACTGGCCAGAAAGGAGTCTAGCTCCACCAATTGCTACGGTTTTAACCAGGAGTGGTTGTAGGAAACAAGGTGGGGTCAATGAACCAGAGAAGGGAAGAAAGTCCTATTCATTGGGCAGGAGTGGCTTAGAATTTTCGACTTGAAAGGGCCCTTAGAGGTCATCCAGTCCAAACCTTACATTTTACAATAGAGAAAACAAAGGTTCAGAGATATGAATCGCCCAAGATCACACAGTTTGATAGTAGAAAAGCCAGGAATTTGAGTTCTCATTAATGGCTCTTTATGCTATGTTTTAAACACCTCTGGAGCGTGCTGGGCTGTAGTAGAAGAAACCTCTCTACTCCGATATATCTACTCTCCCTCCTCTCCCTTCTTTCCTCTCCCTGCCTATTATAGTTCTGTAATCACATCTTTAAGAATCTACTCCTTTGGGACTAGAATGCTTTTAGGACACCAGTAGGACCTTGTCTAAAAGCAAAAATGCCGGGGGAGGGTTACTGTCTCTTTCCTGATTCTTGAGGGGAAATAGTTCTGAGAATGAAACAAAGAAGGGGAGGGGGGTGGCAGAAGAAGGAGAAGCAGAGACTCAAGAAGTAGAAGAGGGGTGCCTGAAGGAATGATGGAAGGGCACAAGAGTTAATTTTGCCCACTTCACAATTTTGCCTGCCACCAATCAGCCCAATACTTGTTTGTTTGTTTGGTTTTCTTTTGTTTTTTAATTGTAGATGGAAAATCTCTCTTTGAGAGTTGCCTGAGGCTCAGAAAGGTTAAATGATTTTTCCCTGGTCAGACAAACCAGTAAGTGTCAGAAGCAAACTTTAAACCCAGGCTTTCTTAACTCAATCTAGTCTGTCATCCCTTGTGCCACTGTGTCCTCTTTCTTCCTGATGTTCTGGCTGAGATTATATTTTCTACCCTCAATAAGCTCAGAGTCATCAAGTATTAAAAAAAAAAAAAACCCTAGCAGGTCTAGGATCTGTTTCTATTCCTATCCACTTTAAATGCTGCAGCAAGATTTGTTTAAAATGTTTATAAAATACTTTATACAAAAAAAAAACAACAAAAAATATGATTCTAACTTTCTTCTTGATTTGACTCTGAAGTCAAAAAGATCTGGGAAAACTAACTGGATCTTTTTTTTTTTTTAAGCCATTTCAAATGCATCCATTATTACAAAACACCAAGTGATGCGAGTGAGAACAGACAGCATCTGTATGCTAACTAATTCTCTTACTGCTATTACCCACTGAAAGGGCAGGCAGGATAGACTTTCAGGCAATCTCTCCATAGCAGAGATTTTCAGGTTTCACAGAGCACTCAGAATTTGCCCCCAAATGTGCTCCTCAAACATTTGGCTTTGTAATGTTGTAGATGAGACAAGGGGCTAGTGGGGGAAGGAAAAATCACTAATGGCCTTAATTTTCTTGTACCTTACCGTGGACCAATTTATTCCACCAAAAACAGTTACCCATCTGACTCCCCCTCCTGCTCTTCCTCCTATTCTGTCTCTACACACACACACACACACACACACACACACACACACACACACACACA
>NW_020954587.1:4585069-4590189 GCF_900497805.2 Vombatus ursinus | reverse complement strand
ACACACACACACACACACACACACACACACACACACACACACACACATACACACACACCCACACACCCTCTCTTTCGAAGACATGTCAATCACAGCTGTGTGTGCTGCAAGAATAAATTCCATCTCCCAGGCTCTCTGGAAGGTCACATATTGCAGATGCAAATAGAGCCAAGTGACGAGAACTCCAGGTGCCAAGGAAAGGGAGGAAAGGGAGAGTCTTGTCATGGTATCAGGGCAGTGATGCACAGCTGAGTCAGTGGGCACAGTAGCCAGGGGATGTGGGAGGTGAAAGAGGGTAAATGGGGGAGAAACAGTGAAAGAGCTGGAGAGAGAGAGGGTTTCATTGGCGAGGAGGTTTTGGGAGAACGGAGGACAGGATCGCTGACTGGGGGGGTGGCGTGCAAGGGAAGAGGAAGCTTGATTGGCAGCCGTCCAACATAAGGAAGCCTGTAGCGGTGTCAAGCACACGCTGCTGTCACAAGGGACCTTCTCTGGGAGCAGAAGGAGAAAGAGGCTTGAGGAAGACAGGAGAAGCAAGTAAGGGCATAGCACACTGATATTTGAGAATCCTGGAGCATGGGGAGGGTCCCTGCGCGTTGCTTTCTGGCAGGAGATTAGATAAAATGGCAATCTTAATTGGTTGCTCTTCTCTCTCTGCCTCACTCTTGTCCTCCTTTCTCTCCTGGTCTCTCCCTCAGCCCCTGCAATTATTTCTTCTTTAACCCTTGAGCGGCACATCCTCTCTATGCAAAGCCCAGGTGGCTGCTGCTGCTGAGGAACAAGGCAAGTTACTCTTGTTCATCTGGCTTTCTGCATTTTGGAGAGATAGATAGATGAATGACTAGGCCGCTGTTCGATACTTTTAAAAGCCAGCTGCACAGTGGTTTGAATTCCAAGATTTAGCCTTTGGAATTGTTTTAAAAATCAATCCTTTTCCTCTACCCCCGCTCCCAACCTCCGGCTTTAAATTCTTTATTAAATCCACCCCCCCCCCAAAAAAAAACACCTTTTAATGGCCTGAGGAAGGAATACAGAGTATCTGCCTTTGTTTTGACCTATCAGATGCCTGGATCAGATGATTCAGAGCTGGAAGAACCTGAGAGATCCCCAAACCCATCCCCTCATGTCAGGCAAGTGAAGCTCAGAGGTGAATTAACTTAATCAAGGTCCCACAGCTAATAGGTAACAGAGCCAGGATTCCACCCCAGGTTCTGTGATTTCCGCAGTCAGTGATCTTTCCACTAGAGCTCATTCATTATGATTTATCTAATGATGGACCATACAAGTATTCCCTGGAAAAAAAAAAAAAGCCTTTTCTCAGTTCCTTCAGCTTCTCTGGGTGACAGTCTCAAAATGGCCTAGACTCCTATGGTCATTATCAACCAGTGTTTTCTAAATCATAGGCTTCCACATATCATGGCTCCATAATAATGATAGCTAACATTTATGAAGTCTTTACTATGTGCCAGGCACTATGTTGAATGTTTTACAATTATTATCTCATTTGTTGCCTACAAACAAGCCTGGGAGGTAGGTGCAATTATTGTCCCAATTTTACAGATGAGAAAACAAAGGTAAACAGGGTACTTGCCCAAGGTCACACAGCTAGAAAGTATCTGAGGCTGGATTTGAACTCAGATCTGAGACCAGCACTCTGTGCACCATGGTACCACCTAGCTATCTCTCTACCTGACTGTCCTTATCTCCCAATGTGCCCCAGCTGCCACCCTCTGCCCCAGAGTCCTACCTCAACCTCTCAATCTTCACACAAACTCTTCTTTTTACCAAGAATGCTCTCTGACTTCCCTCCTTAGAAGTACAGCCTGAGATTGATTCATCTCTAAAAAGCCTTCCTTGACTAACATCTTTTGGCTTCAATTGCCCTATTATGGACAATTATAGTGCCAGGGTTATGTTTCTATATGTTTCTTGTTACCCACGCTGCCTCCACTTTCGGACAGGACCTGCAAGCGCAGGCTGCCTCTGTATCCCTCAGCAGTCTTGGATATCATGTGTTCTACCCTGTGGGCACTCAGAAAAAGTCAGCGCTCTCCTGGCTGGCTGACAGCTGCAGCAGCTGGAGAAGGAGGTGATCTATTCAAGCCAGAGGCCACAATGAAGGGAATAAAAACATTATCCTAGGTCACTTGGGTGACTCTTAATCCTAGGCCTAGGATAGGCCCCAAGGATGCTAATGATACAAACCCACAGAGGATACACTCGAACATCACCATTTCCAACATGAGACAGGAACTTAAACCAACCCAGACTGCATGGGGACTAGTCGGTCCTTTGGGGCTAAACATAAAAGGTCCTTTCTCTTGTTTTCCTCCTACTTCCCCGCCCCTGCCCCAAGTGCACACTTCTTTCATTTCCAGATTTCCCAGATTGGTCTCCTGTGACTTTCCCACACTCAGCATTACATCAGGTCCATTCACCTTCTAGATAGGAAGAGCCAAGTCACAGCACTTTGTGAAAAAATAAGAGAACCCCAGACTCTAGAATTCAGCATGAGTCACACACTTAATCCGTGCTAACCCCGGGGAGCAAAGGTCAGGTTTCAGTCCGGATCCGGAGGCCAGATCCAGTTCACGTATTGATGACTGCAAGTCAAAAGAATTCTCAATTGCAAAAACAGGTTTTTTAGTCACAGAAGAAACCCTGCTGTGAGCCCTTCCAGCACTGGGGGGAAAGACAGTAATGTCTGTGTTTGATGAGAGGAAAGGAAATAATCTATTCTTCTCCAGGTATGTCCTGCTTTAAGGAGCTCCCATATTAAAATAAAAACGAAACAAAGAACTTAAAAATGCGGTAAATAACGACCCTTAGCTTTACAAAAATGTTTAACAAAGTCTTCTATAGATCAAAACACTTTCCTTACTCTTACTTCCAGAATTTTAAAAATAAGGTTTGATTGACAAAAGTTCTATCTAGACATAATTCTTCAAAAATGATAACAGCTGATATATATGTTGCCCTCTAAAGTTTGCAAAGTGCTCCCCCTTGCCACAATTCTCTGAGACAGATAGTGTTTCATTACTCTGCTTTTATAGAGAAGCAATGAGAAGTGAAGGGAGAGCTGGGTGCTGCTGGGTAGGAGAGATGTAAATTGGGAATTGGTGGGGGGGTCCTGGCATGAGAAAAGGGCAGTGTGTCTGTGTGTGCATGTGTATTTTGAGGATGGAGGGTGAAGCAATGAGGAAGGACAACATCACAGAGCTTTTCTTGTTGTTCACTTGTGTCTGACTCTCCATGACTCCATTTGGGGTTTTCTTGGCTGAGCTACTCCAGTGGTTTGCCATTTCCTTCTCCAGCTCATTTTACGCTTACAGATGAGAAATCTGACGCAAACAGGGTTAAGTGACTTGCCCAGGGACACACAGCTAGGGAGTGTCTGAGATCGGATTTGAGCTCATGAAGATGAATCTCTCGATTCCCAGCCCAGTGCCACCTCGCTGCCCCATCACAGAGCTTAAGGGAAAATAAACTTTTCCTTCTTCACATTTGTGTCCAGGCTTGGCCATAGCCATGATTGTTATGCTTACATACACACAACCAAAGCATCTTAATAATATTTAAATTATGTTTTAACTGTGGAAACAAATACAGCAATTAATTTTACCTCTGTCTTGCTCCATCCTAGATAGGATGGGTAGACATTATTTCTGGCCCCATATCAAGATGAGGAACCTTCAGGAGAAGAAAACAAATGGCAGATGTGTTGTAAAGATGTCCTAAGGAGTCGTTCGCCAAGCCCTCTGAGTTTTTTTTTGGATGAGGGCAGAAGGTTAAGAGTGACTTTCCTGGGATAGTGACTCCAAACAGGTCGTTCTTACCTTTCTGAAAACAACCACTGAGCGTGAATGATGTGCCAAGATCCTAGGCATTATGGGCAGTAGGAGACAAGAATAATACTCAGTCCCAGCCCTCAAGAGATGTGCCTAGGGTTTGGAGTGGTGCAGGGGAGAGGAGAAAAGCAGCACCCACCCACACATGGGACTGTCTCAAGAACATTACTGTGTCTGACAGAGTAACAGCATGATGCAGTATATCGCTAAGTGCCTGAGCAAGTGGGTACGATATGAATTCAATGAAGGGGGAAATCTGAGTAAGCCTGGGGGTGTCAGAGAAGTGAGTGCAGATGCCTCATTTAGACCTTGTCGGTGCCAGGAGCAAGAGATAGCTGAGAAACAGAAATTGGACCAATGAGGGATTATTGAGTTCGCCAGCAGGGTGGTCTCGCTTGAAGAGGTAAAGACTCCCTGGATGAACAGTGCACAAGTTTATATAGGTGTCAGGAAGCCAGGAACAGGGTAAAGGAGGTGGGGCAAAAGTTGATTTGTCAAGGTCCCTGTTGCTGGGGTTTGAGGCTTATCTGGTGCAATAACCCTTTTACTCAGGGTGAGGGCTGGGGGTTTTTGCATAAAACCACATAGACTGGGGGGAGGGGTATACAGGTTGTTTCTCAGAACGGGTTGTACAACAGGATTACATGGCACATCCTATTTTGGGTTACTTGCTTCGCAAGCACTAATGGGAAAGTACAGACGTATATGTGTGAACAAAATGGCGTGCTTCTCAAAATAGAGTAGCTCTGGATCCACACCTCAAATTGTAGCATTTGGATACACAGAAGGGAGTAAGCAGGGCACGACTTTTTGCCTCATTTGGAGTGTAGCTGACCTATCCCGATCTTTTTCAATGGCCTTCTGGGGCACACAAGGGATGTAAGAAAGAGAGGATGAGATGATTTCCCCAAAACCCAAACCTTTTTTATGGGACTGAAATAAGGGATTTATACTGGAAAACATTCTGGACCTCCCTTTAAGCTCTATCTACTTTAAAAAAAAGTTATTTTATTGATGCTTTTTGTTTTCACATCACCATCATTCCTGTCCCCCTGCACTCCCAACCCTGAAAATGAGCAAAGGAAAACTGTTACTCAAAAGCATCTTATGTAATGAGTGGGTCTGATGGTATATGAAACATCTTACATCCATAGACTCCACTTCTCCTCTGAAAGAAGAATTTTCTTTTCTATTCTTTAATCCTCCTTTTATTTTTCATACTGTAATTTTGAAGAGGGCTTTTGCCCTATTTCCCCATTCCCCTTCTCTTTT
>NW_020954587.1:4509912-4585059 GCF_900497805.2 Vombatus ursinus | reverse complement strand
ATTTTGAAGAGGGCTTTTGCCCTATTTCCCCATTCCCCTTCTCTTTTGCTGATAGACAAACTCTATAAACCAGAGGTTCCTAAACTGTCTTGGTTCATGGCATCATTAAAAAAAAGTCCAACTAAGTGGTGTAGTGGATAGATCACTGGACTTTTGAGACAGAAGGAACTGAGTTTGAATCCTGCCTCAGATATTTATTTAGCTGTGTGACTCTGGCTAAGTCACTTATCTCAGCCTGTTTCCTCATCTATAAAATGGGGATAGTAACAGCATCTACCTCATAGGGTTCTTGTGAGGATCAAGTAAAATACACACATATAGATATATGGGTGTATATATATATATGTATGTGCATGTGTACTGGCTATTATTATTGTTATTAATCACCAAGAGTATATCAGATTGTTCCACTTATGTAGTCTTAAACTGCTCAACATAGTTGAGATGGTCTGTCAACTCTACTCTTGCCTTTCTCTCTTCTTCTCCAATGAGAATTGCCTCTTTTCATATGGTGACAAATCCATCCTAAAATGTCCAGTTCTGTTCTGGCCACACATAGAACAATTTTATAGTTTTTAGCCTGTTTCATCAAAACCTTAAAAATTCCAAGGCATGGAGGAGAAAGAAGAGGTATTCTACCAAATATTTATAGCTAATGAAGTCATAACTCAAGAAAAGAGAACAGTTTGATAATTCTAGCCCCAGATCAAGACAACCAGATAACCAGAAGATGAAACAGACTTATCTAGGCTGATGTCCCAGACATGCCAACAGACAATAGACAGGCTTGTAATACTTTACAAAGTATTTTCTGACCTCACTGAAAAACAGATCTGTGATGTGAGCAGCTCCCTATGGGGCTAAGGGATTGGTTCGGGACAGTGCCCAAAGACATCCTTTTTGCCTGAGTTGCTTCACCTCATTCTTAACCACTCCGAAAGGGAGTGTTCCCACCCCTCCCTGTAAACTGTCTCTACTACAGACGTTCTGGCACATGTTGCCAAGGGAAGAGGATAACTTTTTGCACAGATTTCATATATTATTCATGGAACCATTAATGCAGATGGCACATGGCTTTTCTGTTTGGTAACCCAGTGAGTCCCTCGATTATCTAATGACATTGAGAAAGGAAATTAAGGCCTCTCTCAGGCTGGGCTGCCACCTGGACATTTTCTTGGACCAACATACTTCATTCTTCCATATGTCTCAGGAGTGGGGGTGGGGTTGGATTGTCAAGGAGAGACTCATTTTTTAAATGTCTTTTGGGATTGGAGGGTAGCTTTCTGAGTGAATGGGCTCCCTCATCAGGGCTTATGTCTCAGTTTATTGAAGAGTGTATAGTGTATATATTGGGGTTGGTGGGATGTGAATTCTTACTTCCTTAGGCAATGAAGTGGACACTGCATAGTCCCCTTCACCTCTGCCGGGCCAAGGGACCCATGCTATTTTCCCCAGATAAAGGAGCACCAGCACTGGGAAGCCTTCCCTAGTGATTCCAGCCCAGAATGATTTAGTTAGAACTAAAGGAGACCTTGGAAATCAACTACATTTTATAGATGAGGAGACTGAGATTGAGAGAAGTCAAGGAATCCTAGATTTGGAGTCCAAGGACCTGGGTTTGAGTCTTGGTTCTGTGTGATCTTGGTTAAATCTCAACCCCTCTAGACGAACTCTCTAGATTCCCTAGAGCTTTCTCATCTAAAATGAGGGGTTTAACCTAGATGAGCTCCTAGATCCTTTAAGTCTTTAAGCAAAGCTCCAGAGTGTCACCTGAATCAGATTATATTGGGAAATGTTTAACAAAATTAAAAAAAATATAATAAAATATTTGTCACTGTTCAGTCATTTCAACCATTGACAAAGATACTGGAGTGGTTTTCCATTTCTTTCTCCAGGTCATTTTACAGATGAGGAAACTGAGGCCAGCAGGGTTAAGTGACTTGCCCAGGGTCACACAGCTAGTAAATGTCTGAAACTGGATTTGAAATCAGGTTTTCTTGACTCCAGTGATGGTGTTCTATCCACTACAGCCTTAACTGCCCTTAATACAACTTAAATAACATTAATTTGTGTTTTTCTAAGTCAATATGCAGTTCACAGGGATCCATTTATGTTTGAGTTTGATACCATTGCATTAATAGACTTGTTGGAGGTCACACAGGCAGTCAATGGCGGAGCTGAGACTCTCATACAGGTTTTTTGACTCCAAATCCAGCAGTATTCCAAAACATTTTACCCACTGGTCCTAGTTCTGACCTCTGGAGCCAAGAAAGGTATATCGCAAAGTTAATCAGCAAGTATTTATTGAACACTGATATGAGATGTATTCTTGACTCAAGGTCAAAATAAGAGCCAGTGGGTAGAAACTATGGGAAGGTAGATTGGGGCTCAGTATAAGGACGGACTTCCTAACCATTAGGCAATGCATTCACCATCGCTAGGGGTTTTCAAGAGGTTAGTGACTGGGACACTCTAGAAGGGATTCATGACTCAAGGAGGGGCAGGAGTAAATGACTTCTGAGGTCCCTCCCAGTGTTCTGTGATTCCATGAGTACCATCAGGAAATTGATGTCAATCATGCCTTTACTGGATTTTATATTGAGCCTCACTATATTTTAGCTTGTCTTCGAATTTTTTTTTTTTTTGTGAATTGTTGGTTTTAACATCACTAGTGGTTAGTTAGTCTCAACTTCTTGGGAAGGCGTGCACTTTGTTTCAGCACAAGGCTCAGTCTTCTCATGGGGGTAGAGTCAGTTTATCCCAAAGGTCGGCTGGTCCTTTTTCCAGTGGACTGAAGGGGAACGTAGGCTTCGAAAGTAGTACATTTTGACTGTTGGGATCTCCGGAGGCTGCATCATGGATTAGCCTTGTTGAAATGTATTTTTCCCTGACCTCAGGGAAAGGAAAGTTCTTAGCATTCCAGTCCTTGGTAGACATGCACCAGAAGCTGGTGCTCTAGAGGACTTGAGTTTGAATCCTTACATGACAACTTACTACCTGTTTGATTTAGTGCAAATATGTTAGCTCAAAAAACTTCTAGTTTAGTCTGTGAAAGGAAGAGTTTAGGTCAGAAGACCTTTGCGGTCTACAACTAGCTCTGCATCTCTGATCCAATGGAGTCCAGTGAGATACTGGAATCAGTTCCCAGAGTCAATTGTTAAATTTTCATTGTAAGCACCTCAGAAATCAGTAGATTATAAATCAAGACTTCATTTAGTGTTTTATTGGTTGTCCATACTTAAGAAAGTCATGAGGAAAATGTTAATAATGAAGATTAAACTAAAAAGTGTGTCCCGTGCACATTTCCCTGCCCCATTAGCTGATTGTTAAACATTTACCAGCAGACCCCTGAGTAAGCCCCTCTCTTGTGAGTACTAGATGACTTATTTCTCAAAGTGAGCCTGGTACCAGGAGGTCAGACCAAGAGGTCTCCTTGTGAAGCACCCCCCCCCCCAAAGCTTCTTATAACAAAGGGGCTTGGCAAGAATTCACATTATAGGGGCAGCTAGGCGGTACAGTGGATAGAGCATTGTACATGGAGTCAGGAGGACCTGAGTTCAAATCTGGCCTCAGACACTTGACACTAGCTGTGTGACCCTGGGCAAGTCACTCAACCCCACTTGCCTCACCAAAAGAAAAAATTCGCTTTATGTCCTTGCCCCATCAGGGCATGCTCTCACCCTGCTGGAACTTAGAATTGAGAAAATTGTGGGCTTGTAAGGAACTTGGCAAGCAAGACACTGGGAGATTTTCGGTTTGGCTTAGAGTTCTTGTTGTTGTTTTTAACCCTGTGAGAGCCTCTAAAAATTTTTAAAGAAAAAACCCCAATCAGTTTTTTTTTATTTAATGAGAGCCCTCAAGCTAATCAGTTTTTGAGAAAGGCTAAAAAAGAGAGTGAACAAAATGAATGAGTTTAGGTCTCAGGCCCAGATGAACAAGTACATTTCTAAAACTGCAGTAAAATTACCCAAATTGGGAGCTGTCATTTCAAAGGAGGGATCCAGAAAGACTGCCACAAACCTGAGGAACAGTTCCAAACTGCTTGTTAGCACATCTGGCCAGCCAAGGTTTTTTAAGCTTCCTGGCAAATGTTTTATAAAGATGATACCAAAATTCTGCTCTTAAGGTCCCTTTACTTCCCCTATCCCTTCACAATGGCCAGCATGGAAGGGACATCCATCGTGTTCAGGGATTTTCTGGATGAAGATTGTGTTCCTGCCCACACACACACACACACACACACACACACACACACACACACAAAAGCATTTTCAGGAAATTATTCCAATGCTGTGACACTTTCAGCAAGCCCTTGAAGGGTATCCCAGCTGCTGAGCAACCCCCCAAAGCTGCTCAGACAGATGGAGGAAGGGAGACAGTCCCAAGAATTGGAAATTCTAATGAAAAGCCAGCAGACAAAGGGGGTGGGGGGGAGAGAGGGGAGTCATTGTCTTATAGAATCTAAAATTCCATTTGAAGATTGTTCTAGGAGAGAGGCCCCTTCCATGTACAGAGGGATCATCTTTCCTGGGTGCTGTCCATTCACAGTAGAGACAGGGAAGCCCCAATAATACCCTGGAAGACAAGGGCTTACTTAGCATAATCAAAGCCAGTACTCATCAGTTAGCAATCACACCAGTTTGGGCTTCTTCCTGCTCCACACAAATAAACCCAAATTAGTAGTATCTAATCCCAGGGATCCTCACTCTCCCCAAAACACAGTAGCCAAAGGGATTATACTAAAGAGTAGGTCTGACCATGTATGCCCTCTAAAACCATACCCAAACTCTGTGTCATTGAAAACCCTTCACAACCTAGCCCCAAACTACCTTTTCAACCTCATTCTATAATATTCTCCTTCATATGTGCCACGGTCTGGCCAAATTGCTGTCTCTCACCTATGAAACGACATCTCTACACTTTTGCATTGGCTGTCCCCGATGCCAGGAATGCATTTCCTCCTCACCTCCACTTCTTAGAAAGTCTTGTTCACTTAAAAATCCAGCTCAAGTGCCATCTTCTATATAAAGCTTTTTCTGATAGTCCCAGATACCAGTGACTCCTCTGGCTAAAGTTATTTTTTATTAATTATGTATATATTTTGTATTTATCCATCACCTCTGACGTACTGACCGTGTGACCATGAGCAGGTCGATTAACCTTTCAGTGCTCTAGGCCACTCTATTTCATTTTTAAAATATATTTTTATTTATTTTGTTAAATATTTCCTAATTATATTTTTTAAAAATTTAAAATTCCAAATTCTCTCTACCCCCTGTGAAGGCAAGCAAGATAATATCGATTATCCATGTGAAATCATGCAAAACATATTTCCGTGTTGCAAAAGTAAACACACACACACACACACACAAAACAAGAAAAAGTAGTAAAGTGAAAAAAAATATGCTTCAAAATGCACTCAGTCCATCAGTTCTATCTCTGGAGGTGGATAGCATTTTTCACTAGGCCACTCTATTTAGATTGTAAGTTTCAGAAAGGGTGCTGATCTGCATTGGCTGAGAGATTTCCCACCCTGGGGAGTTCCCTATACCAATGAAATCACAGTTCCTATCTAATTTCTTATATTTTGTATACAGTTAAATATGTGCATATTATCTCTCTCCTTGAGGGCAGAGATTACTTCATTTTTGTTTCTGTATTCTCTTTCTTGATACAGTGTCTGGCATATGGAAGCAATTAATAAATGAATATTGATTGATTGAAACAAAGACAAAGAAATAGCTCCCCTGTGTAAATCCCAAGTGGGCTGACCAAGGGGGGTGGGGTCACAAGCATGTACGAGGAGTCAAATGAAGGAGGGATTCTGGATCCTACAGGTTTCTGTGGCTCTCTCTAAGTATTCTGCCTCACCACACAGAGCTTTTTCTTTATTATAGCCACCTTCAGCAAGGCTAAGAAAGAGTTTCAGGCAGCTCGCCAACTACAAAAGTATCCTCTGACAGTGAGAGCACAGCGAGGAACTCAATGCAGTTGAACCACTGGGGCAAGAAGGCAGTAGCTGCTGCCAATACCCAGGAGGGATGACCTAATCTCTCCGGGGTTACCAGCAGTCAGCAAATATATGGAGAGGATTTCCACCTCCAGCATTTGGCAACTAGGCATCTGGTCAGAACCGTGGCATGCTTGGTGGAGCTTGCAAAAGGAAGAGCTGAGTGGGGCCTCATTGCAGCAGAGTAGGAAGATGTCCTGTGAGTGGTCCCTTAGAGGCTTCCTAAGGCTGTGGGCTTAGAGAATACTGAAGGGATGTCTATGAGGATCTCTCTCACAGGGTCTGGAAACCACTTTCTGAAACATTTCCTCTTCTTTTTTTTTTTCAGTCAAAGACAAGGTTTATTAAAGATCCGCCATATTAGCCAGACTCGAGGAATCTGAGAGTCTGTGAGGTATTGGCCAGATTCTAAGAATCAGAGCAGTGGCTAGAGCACCTTAATGGAGACAAGACGGACATTATATACAGAAAGACTGTGGGAGGGACCTAGGAGGGGCCCATTTCCTCTTCTTTGAGGCATGTCTGTGTCCGAGGTCCAAGGACCCAAATGCTGGTCCTTTTGACCTAGGCTGACTGCCTCCGATGAGAACAGCAGCAAATGGCAACGTGCTCCCACTGCTGCGTCTGCGGAGTTGCTCTTTGTCCTGCTGTGCCTTTGTCCTTGCATTCTCTCAGTTTCTTCATATTGACAGCTAGTTCTGCTGTCCATTATTCTATAGCAGGCGCGGCTCCCATCAAGAGTGTGTAGGTTTGTTTGCTTCCCACCACGTGTCTGCATCCCAGAGCCCAAGGGTATTCCTCGTTGTCATTCTTGATGAATTTGTGCTGCCAAAGCATCTTTGCGCTTGACTGAAGGATGATGCCCCTCTATGGGGCTGGGAAGGGGAGGCGGAGAAGGAAGGAGGGCCATGCTCTCCAAATAAGCACAGTCATTGGAAGCCATGAAGGAGGATGGGGACACCTGTCCAGTCAGCCAGATCTGCTGACTCAGCCCTGGTGATCCTTGGGGTAAGAGCTGTCCCAACCAGATTGCATTTACATCTGTAATACCACTTGGACCTTCTTAGAACAATATAGGGACTTGCCTATATCAAGTGCAGGTGAAGAATAGGATGTTTGATTTTTGACTCAGATCCAAAATTAGTTTGGATATTGTAGCTGCATCCAAGGGTAACGTAGAAAGAAAGTGAGCTAAATCAAATATTAATTTGAGGAGGTCATTCTTCCCCACGTTCTTATAAATTATACAAAGGGAGGAACTGAGGACCAAGAGGATCAGACGCTAAGCGTGCATGTGATATTAGGGCTCTGTGTTCAGGTTAGGGAAGGTTTGTGGAAGTTTTTTTCCCCTCTTGTTTAGAATGCAATGTGCCCACTGCATCTGCCCCAGCAAATGCAGACAGGGAAGCTTAGTTGAATTCCCATGTTAAGATATCATCATCTTCCCCCTTTTTCTGGTGGATTGGTGGATTCTCAAGTCTCAGGGGGAGGTGAGTGGGCAGGAATCATTTATGCAATCTAAACTGAACCAGTTTTGAAAGTCCAGCCTGAAGGCAGGGGGATGGATTAAATGACTTCCAATTTGATTATTATTATCATATGATTAGCATAGGACTATTAGCATGATAATTACCATGATTATTTACCTTTAACTTTTCAGAGTGTTTATACATCTTTTATTTTACATCATCCTTATATTAAATTTTTTTTGTTAAGGTAGATAGGGAAGGTGCACTCATTTTATAGAAGAAAATTGAGACACAAAGAGATTCAGCAATTTGATTAGCAATAGCCAGTGAGGTAGTAGTAGAGACAGAGACAGAGAATCCAGACCCACAATCTTGTTTTCATTTCAAAAGATCACAATCTATTGCGCAGTTTAGAGAAAATGTTCCTTCCATCCTCGGTTCCTAGGGCTCATTATTTCATCAATATGGGCACTCCCTTCACTGGCACAATGCTCGCATGCTTTAGAAGTTTATTTTATGAGCTGTTGTGGCCGAAAAATTCCTCACCTGGTGGCTCTCCTTCTGGTGACGAGTTTCTCCACACTTATCAAGGCTGGTCCTCAGACACCAGACACGCAGTCTGTCATTGGGCTTGTACTTGGAGAGTTTCCAGCCCTGTAGGATTTGCCAGCGCTTGGGCTCTGCTGGCAAAGTCTCCAAGAAGCCAGGCTCAGCTCGGCTCAACACTGCGATGATGCATGAGAGTGAATTGCTGGATCTATAAAAATTGAATTCGGTTCACCACGGGCTCGACGGGACTGCTCCCATTTCTCAGTGCCCTCCCCACCCCCTCACACTGGTTCAGGTCATTTGTCTGAGCAGGAGGAGGCACTGGAGTCCTCCTGCAAACACCCTCAGCCTCCTCGAGACAGATTCCCTCGGAACAAACCAAACAATTCCAAATGACACCAAGTCCCTAAATTTGTTTTATTTCAACTGCCAGGTTTTTCAAGGTCTGCTGTACAATTTCTCTAATTCTTTTAGGCTCTATATTATTTTCATGGGTGTTTTGAGCCATGAGGGATGGCATGACATAGTGGATATAGAGTTGGTCTCGGAGTCAAGACCTGGGTTCAAATTCTGCCATTGATAAATACTGACTCTATGCCCCTGAGCAAATCACTTAAGCTTTCATTGCCCCAGCCTAAGGCAATGAGTGGTACTTTCCATCCGCAGTGCTAGTTCCTCAGCTCCCCACATCAAGGACAAAAATAAAAGCTTTTTGAACGTTAGTAGAACACTCCACAGAAATGCTGTCTCCAAGCTGCACATGTGCATAGCTGGACTTGGAGTCAAGAAGCCGGAGTTCGAATTCAGCGTCAGACACGAACCCTGATCAACTCACTTAACCGCTATGTGCCTCTGTTTCCTTCTCTGTAAAAGAGTGGTGATAATAGCACCTATATCCCAGGGTTGTTGTAAGGATAAAAGGAGATGACATTTGTAAAGTGCTTTGCAAACCTTAAAGCACTCTATAAATGCTAGTGGATTGAGTGCTGGGGCCAGAAGTCAGGAAGAAGACCTGAGTTCAAATCCAGACTCAGACTCTTACTAGCTATGTGACTCTGGGCAAGTCGCTTAACTTTGTTTGCCTCAGTCTCCTCATCTGTAAAATGAGCTGAAGAAGGAAATGGAAAACCACTCCAGTATCTTTGCCAAGAAAACCCCAAATGGGGTCACAAAGACATGTCTAAGAATAACTGAAAATAAAAACTACTATGTGTGTCTGCAAATAACTTGAAACATCTGTGCAGATGTTTTATGTTTGCCACATGCAACTAACACTGAAATTTTACCTCTGTAACATTCACAGAATAGTCAGTCAGTCACCTAGCATTAATAAGTGACTATTATATGCCACAGACCCTGCTAAGCACTGAGGATACAAAGAAAGCAATAATGATAATGGTAATAATAATAAATAAATAAATAAATAAAAGCCCCTTTTCTCAAGGAGCTCAGAGTCTAAGGGGAAAGACAACATATAAACAACTCTGTACAAGCAAGATATATACAGGATAAATTGGAGGTGATCTCAAAGGAAAGGCCCTCAGATTAAGTAAAATTGGGAAAGGTTTCTTGTACAAAGTGAGACTTTTGCTGAAACATGAAGGGAACAGGAGAAGATAAGAGGGGGAGATGAGGAAGAAAAACATTCCAGGCACCATGGGGATAGGTGTGCGTGACAGAGACCTCATGTGGGGCCAGGCAGAAGTTTGAGAGGTTGGAGGGGAGGTTTGCTCCCTATTCAAGCATTGGACACTCTTCTTTCCACTCTGAAAGGAATCAAATCCTTCAACAGATGAGGAAACAATGTGCTAGGACTAGATATGTTGTTATTTAGTCATTTTCAGTCATGTCTGACTCTTTGTGACCCCATTTGGGGTTTTCTTGGCAAAGGTACTAGAGTTGTTTGACATATCCTTCACCAGCTCATTTTACAGATGAGGAAACTGAGGCAAACAGGGTGAAGTAACTTGCCCAGGGTCACACAGCCAGCAAGTAAGATTAGTCTTAGGACTAGAGATATTCCTTCTTTCCACCAGCATCCCAGGGTCTTACAGGGTAGAATAAAGAAATTGGTGGTAGCAGATTTGGAGCAAGAAGACTTGGGTTTGAATCCTGAATCTGCTATTTAGTATATATAGGATCCTAAACAAGCTAGTTAAGCACTTTGAGCCTGTTAAATGAAGGGTAGGGTTGTTAGGTGTTCCCAAAGGTCTCTTTCCAGTCCAAATATCACGATTCTGTGTTATTCATTGATTCATTGATTCATTGATTCATTTGTTCATTCCCCCTTTCTTCTTGTTCTTTGGATACTCCATGATGGCCTGAGAGCTTCCTGAAACTACTTTAAAGATCGTTGACTTTTACTAGCTGCTTTTAAGGAAGGACAAGGGGAGCTGGGTCTTGAAGAGAATCAGTGAGTTTGTAAAGACATCTTTGGGGCCCTCTCACCTCCCTTTCTGTTCCACTTTTCTTTCTCTGGGAGTCCCTACTCCCCTCCTTCCCTGGATGCTCGATAGCTTCATGCTGCCCTCTGGCGGCCTAAGACTCACACTGAGTGCAACCAGCATCCAGCTCTACCTTGCTCAAAAGGATCCCCTCACCTAAAATATTTAAAATTGAAATTTATATATTGTATCATATATATGATATAACAAATAGAAATATATTTGATATGTGTTCATATATTAAATTTCAAAATACATTTGTTATGTATCACAAATAAATATACACACACATATATATTCCTTCTTTTCTTTTTCTCTCCCTCCCATCCTTCCTTTCTTTCTTTCTTTCTTTCTTTCTTTCTTTCTTTCTTTTCTTTTCTTTCTTCCTTTCTCAGTGCTGGGCCTGGAGTCAGAAAGATTCATCTTCCTGAGTTCAAATCTGGCCTCAAACACTTACTGGGTGTGACACTCTAGGCAAGTCACTTAACCCTGTTATCTTCAGTTTCCTGATCTGTAAAATGAGCTGGAGAAGAAAATGGTAAACCACTCCAGTATCCTTGCCAAGAAAACCCCAAATGCGGTCACAAAGAGTAAGACATGACTGAATAACAGCACAATACATAAAACCTACTAAGCACTTTTTACAAATACTCACAAATATTTGACCTTCACCACAACCCTACAAAGTAGATGTTATTATTATCTCCATTTTCTCCTCAAACAGATGTGAAGTGACTTGCTGGGAGTCCCACGGTTCTAAGTGTCTGAGGCCAGATTCTAATCCAGATCTTCCTGAATCCAGGTCTGCGGCTCTATCCACTCGCTCTATCCGCAATGGTTAAACTAGTGGTGGGACTTCAGAGCAACTAGAGGGAACTAGACACTTGAATAAAGGAACTAGCTAACTGCTGCAGTGGATAGATCACTGGGCTTGGAGTCAGGAAGACCTGAGTTCAAATCCTGCCTCAGACACTTACTAGCTGTGTGACCCTGGGCAAGTCATTTAATCTCTGTCAGGCTCAGTTTCCTCATCCTTAAAATGGGAATAATAGTAGCACCTAACTCAAAAGCATATTATCAGGACTAAATGGGATAACCTATGCAAAGTACTTTGTAAACTTTAAAGTAATATAGAAATGCTAACTCTCACTATTAACAGATGGGGAAACTGAGTCATAAAGGTCCAGTGACTTGTCCATGAAATGTCAGAGGTAAGCTCCCAACCTCAAACTCAGGTCTCCTGACCCTGCGTCTAGCGCTCTGCACCATAATACCTTCCTCCTTGCTTGGGTTCTTAACCATTTTTGTGGCATGTACCTCTTTGGCAGTTCAGTGAAGTCTTTGAACTCTTTTTCAGAAGAACATTTTTAAATGCATAAAATAAAATACATAAAATTACAAAGATCAATCACTTTGAAATGTAAGAAAAAAAAACAAAACCCTGACCACAAGTTCACAGAAGCCAGGTTAAGAACCTTGCCTCTTTCCCTTCTCTCTTCCCCACTCTTCAATCAACAATTCCCTTCTCTGAGTGGGACATCTTGTAGGTGCTAAGAGGAAAGTGATTTGATTAAACTAGTAGTATTGAAGTAAATGACTTATGGATCCCCTCCACCCTCCCATGGGTATTTACATTTAAAAGAAGACTGGTTGTTAACCCAAATGAATCTCTAATTGAATTTTAACAGCCGCCTTCTGGAGACACCTTTTTCTGTAATCCAAAGAATTTTAATCCAGTTTTTAAAAATTATTTAATAATTTTTAATCTTCTTTTGATTTTTAATCAAAATATTGGGAATTTAGGACAAGGAGGAGGCAGAGGTGGTCTTGTGAAGGGTCAGTAAGGGGACCTCATTGCTATTGGGTAGCATCAGAATGGTGCACAAGGTGTCAGCTACTTTATAGGATCACAGAGCAGACCTTAAACCTCCATGTGAATGCCATCCCCTTCAAAGAGATTGGTCCCCTTGGGAGTTCCCACACTCAGAATCTCATGGCCTCAGAGGTCCTCTTGTTGAACCAGTACTGTAAAATTGGTGTATGGGATATTCAAGGAAAAGTAGTACCTCTGGTGTGAGGGCCTGCCAAGCCCTTTCCAGGGCTGCTTATCCACCTTTGGGGTCTACCTGGCACTCAACTCTCACCTGCAGCTCCAAGAAGTTCAGAGGACCATCTTGGCATTCGGGCTAAACCAGGTTGAAGGTAACTGACAGGCCTCAAATCCATCAGTGAGTTATAGGGGAGTCTGCCCAAGCATGTGAAGATTTTCCCTGGCAGAATGGGTGGATGAGAACAATTTGTTCCAGTGGCCATGAAGCAAGTTCTAAGGAGCAATTAGAGCTGGGCCAGACATCAAAGATGCCAAGGTCATCCACTGAATCCTGGGCCATCGCCAGTCGTCTTGATTTTTGTCTTGCTGTTGGCCTTCGACAAGTCTGGAAGAGAGAGCGAGATTGATGACTTTGTGGAACTCTGCCTCATTTAAATCCAATTCAGGCACAAGTCAAGACATCACCCGGTGATATCATTGGTCCTCTTTGAAAATAAAAGACAAACAACTACAACTAAAACGAAAATCTCTTCTACAACAAACTGGACAATTAATTATCCCACATTCCTCCTCCCCACCCCTCTTAGTAGGGCTGGTCCTGATTACAACTAGGATAGAAAACTCACAAATATAGAGGTATAAAGTGATATGCTCACAACTATTCTTTCGTCGTTACCATCAGATCCTCTCTCCCTTTTGACTGTTATTACCTTTGACACCTCTGAGGTGTTTTACCTCCCAGTGCCCAGATAGAGAAGTCACTAAGCAGAAATCCCTTCCCGACCTCTCAGTATGAGCAAGGCTTTGATACCCCCCAGGAACTTGGAATGGAATCCAGAATCCTGTTAGTGTCCTAGGAAGCACACACTGTTGAAGGCAAATGGAAAATGAGAAAAGGGCCCAAGACCAGACCTACACTCTATCTCTAAAGAGTCGAATTTATTTTCGTATAACAACAGATGATAAGTTGTATTTTGAACAAAATGAAAGGCATTGCTAATAAAACCAAAAGAGAAATCATTTTTTCTGTTGAATTTGAAAATACTATTTCCACATCTCCCTCCTCCCCTATCCAAATCAAATCCTCATATAGCATCACATGAGATCTGCTCTTTATATAAAGAGCTTTGGAAACCTTAAAGTATCATATAAATATTAGCCATTATCATTACATTTTACTTTTAATTGTCCAAACCATATCAAAAAGCAATTTTCATTAGCAATTTCCCTCTAGATCAGGAGGCAGTTAGGTAGTGCAGTGGCTAGAGTGCCAGCATGGAGTTGGGATATATCTGAGTTCGAATCCAGGCTTAGACACTTACTAGCTGTGTGACCCTGGGTGTGCTTACCCTTCCTCTGCCTCAGCTATCTCAATTGTAAAATAGGGATAATAATAGCACCTACCTCCCAGATTTTTTCTGAGAATCCAATGAGTCGGTATTTGTAAAGTGTTTAGCAGAGTGGCTAACATATAGTAGATAGTATATAAATATAATAATAACATTATTATTTTCATGGCAAAGTTTGTTTTTTTTGCACACAGGTCTTCTTTTTCTATGCTTTCAATAGATTTCACACACCTGCCAAAACAAAGTAGTAGACAATTCTTGATGTATTAATTAACACACATTTAAATACCCACAATAAGCCAAGCACTGTGCTAGGCACTAGAAAAACAAAGACTAAAAAAGAAAGAATCTATGCTCTTAAAGAGCTTACATTCCACTGGGGAAAACAACATATACAGGACTTCCCTATAGTCTTTGTGCAGTTTTTTATTATATGTGTGTGTGATTACATACATGTATACATGTAAATGTGCATATAATATGTATGTGCACATACATATATGTATATGATATACATGATGTCTGTATTGTTGTTCATCCTTCATATTTAAGGAGGACCAATGATGATATCACGATTCGATGGCTGATATCTTGACTTTCTCATAAATTGGATCTAAGTGGGGCAGAGTTGGGTAAAGTCATCACCTGATGACTTCGTGCAGCTCTGCCTCATTTTCTCTTCAGAATCACTGAAGTCCAGTAGCAGGACAAAAATCAAGATGACTGGTGATGGCCTGGGATGCAGTAGATGACCTCAGTATCTTCCATGTCTGGCCACGCTCTAAGTGCTTCACAGCTCCTGTTTCAGTAGCCTTCATGGCCCTTGGAACAAGTTATTTTCATCTGCCCATTCAGCCAGGGGAAGTCTTCACATGCTTGGGGTAGACACACCTTTAACTCACCTATGGATTTGGGGCTTGTTCATTACTCTCAACTTGGTTTAGCTCATCTATCAAGATAGTTTTACCAGAATGTGGCCCACTTATTCCAGTTTCTTGGCTACATGTGGGGGGAGAGAGAGAGAGAGAGAGAGAGAGAGAGAGAGAATGTATGCATATATTTATCTATACACACATGTGTATGCATGTACAGTATATATGTATTATACATTATGTACAAATCTATAAACATATATGTATGTGTGTAATGTACACAATGTATGTCTGCATGCATATATACTTATATAGAATATACTAGCTGAAATATCAGGATACCTTGAGAGAGAGACAGGAGATATCATGGGCCAGGCAGGTTAAACCACCACCATCATCTTGACCATGATCAGACCCTGATGGAGAGAGCCCAGGACCCTGAACCCAAGAGCCTTGGGAATAGCAGTGCTTCTAGCCCAAGGTTGAAAGGTTCAACATCTGAAACTCACATAACTTTATCAGTGAAAAAATGACATTAAAGAAGAAGCATTATTGTCTGCTTTGTCGCCAAACCCTGAGACCCATGGGAGAGTTCCATCTGATTGGAAGCCGAACCTTCCCTTGTGTGTTGTCTCCCACATTAGGATGTGAGATCCTTTAGAGCAGGGACTGTCTTGCTTTTTAAATTTGTATCCCCAACACTGTGTTTTGGACCTATAACACACTTAATAAATGATTCATTCATTCACTTATTCATATACAGAATAAATATAAAACAGTCCAAGGTACATTGGAAAGAGAGGCACTAGCAGTTGGATCAGAAAAGACTTCATTTAGAAGGTGGTATCTGGTCATGGAGGCAGCTAGGTACCTCAGTGGATAGAGTTCTGGGCCTGGAATAAGAAAGACCTGAAGTTCAAATCCAGCATGATACATTTACTAGCTGTGTGACCCTGGGCAAGTCACTTAACCTCTGTTCGTCTTAACCTACTGGAGAAGGAAATGGTAAACCACTCCAGTATCTTTGCCAAGAAAAGCCCATGGACAGTATTGGAGTGATATGGTCCACAAAGAGTTAGACACAACTGAATGACTGAACAACAGTTTGAGCTGCATCTTGAAGGAAGTGAGGGTAGAAGTGTGGAGGGGGTGTATTCCAGCTACGGCTGATAAACTGTATGCAGGCTGGAAATGGAGTGGCTGTGTGTGTGAGGAGCAGACAGAGGTCCAGTTTGCCTGGGCTGTGCAATTGGAGAAAGGAGAATAATTATTGGAGGTGGGAAAGATAGGTTAGGGGCAGGTTGTAAAGAGCTTTAGAAGCCAAACAGATGAGTTTATATTTTATTTTGGATTTTATTAAGTAGAGGAGTGAGACAACACTACTTTCCCCCCTCCCCTCCACAGTCAATAAATATTTATTAAGAGCCTCCTATGTGCCAGCCACTCAACCAAGCACTGAGGATACCAAAAACAAAACAAAGCAAAAAAGGTAAAAGACAGTCCCTGCCCTCAAGGAGCTCCCAATCTACCGGGGGAAGAAAATACATAATCTACTCTTAAGGAAAATCACTTTGACAGCTGTGTGGAGAGAAGTTAGAGAGACTTAAGGCAGGGAAACCAAATTTGAGGTTATTGCAGCAGACCAAAGGAGAGGTGATGAAAGCCTTAATCAAGGTGGTGGCTGTTAGAACAGAGAGAAATACAAATGATGCTGTGCGGTAAAAGCAGTAAAAATACATCTCTACTTCTAATAATATTTGGAGGTCTTTCCTTCCAACTCTTCAAATCCCACACCTCTCCTCCACCATGCAGCTGTCACCTCCTGTCCCCTCTGTCTTCCCTTCCTTGGGCAGAGCTCTTATATGCAGTTCCTGAAAGTATATGCTAGCCTCTGATTGGGAAGGGAAAAGCAATCCCAGTTCACATGGAAAACAAATAATCATCAAAAGCCCAGTTTGAAAAGCATGATGTCATAAGCAAGAGCCCACATTTCACTCAGTGAAATGCCCAGGACAATAATTACCTTGCGGTTCTTGGTTTCTAGGCATTTAGCAAGCAACGGCTAATGCATCCTTACTGTGCCCTGGTGAAGTAAGTCCTTATTGGACTCTAGGTCTGGGTCATGCATTCTGAGGGGCTGGAGATGGAGCAGAATAAGGATGGTCATTTTGTTCTAATTATCTTCTCGGCTAATAAAAATATGGATGAGAGTAAAGGGGGGCTTTTGAAAAGTAAAATACATACACACACACACACACACACACACACACACACAGAGATAATATTGATGGCATTTTAAACAGCAGGGCTGCAGTATTCAAATGAACAGAGCCCAGATCCTTCTGATTGGCTCCATTCTCCTGGCACAGTCAGTCAGCATTCTGATGGCCCCGAAACACAAGAACGAGAGGGAGAAGGGGTTCAGAAAGAGGGAGGACAGTGGGCTGAGGTCAATACATGCGAGGTTTGGAGGATATTCAGAGAAGGCCAGCAATAGGCTATTTTTGTTTTGTTTTCAAATCAGCCTGAATCATTCCACAATACTTTAGTTAGAAGAGGGTATGGCTTGAAGGGGTTAAAATTGGTTTTCTGGTTTGTTTGGGTTTTTTTGATGTTCTATTTTTTAAGAGCGGCAAATAGCCTTTGATGATGAGAAATCTCAAGGCCGAAGAGACACATCTCCAGTTCTGTGTGGGCTGGTGTTCTCCCCACAGATACCCACAGTGTTATCAGAAAGCCCACAGGGAAGAAGGCTTTGTTGTCTGCAAGTTAGAACCATTTATTTTCTCAAAGTCCAAACGGTCAACCACCATTATGGCCAATATACCTGACCTGTTTCTACAAAATGCCCTGTAATCATTTGACAAAATGGTTGATTCCACTTCTCCAGCATTTCTCATACCCCCTCCTCTCAATTACTATTCCATAACATGCCTTAGTCATCACTTGCTTAGCCTGTTACACTTGCCTCTGAACAGGTCTTCTTGCCTCCATTCTCCCTGCATCATTCAACTACTAGAATAATCCTTGGCATGCATAGATTTAGTTATGTCATTCTTCTAAAAAAAATCTTCAATGGCTCCCTATCTACTGTCAAGTAGAGTTTAAATGTCCCTGCCTTGTATTCAAAGCCCTTGGAGCACTGGCAACAATCCTACTTTACAATCTTTTTTTCATATTATCTACCCTCATAATGAATGACATGAAACTTATAGATATCATCATCATCTGGTAGGCAAGGCCCAATGTTGGACAGTCCATTGTTATGGCTGAACACATCCTATGCCTTCTGACCAAACTAAATTTTGTATTTTTCCTCTATATTGAATAATATGGAATTTGTAGTCTATATTTATTTATAGTCTAATTTGTAGTCTAAACTCCAATCAAACCATACAGCTGAATGTGACCTAGGATTTTATTTATACTACTTATTCTTCATTCCTGGAATATCTTTCCTGCTCCTCTTTGTCTATTGAATTCTAACCCATACTTTAATATCTGATTCAAATGCTGGCTCTTCCTTGAAATCTTCCTAGGAGAAGCATGGGACAGCCTGTGCCAGGAGAGTCAAACTCCTGACACCACCTTGACAACCCACCATTTCCCCTTAGAACCCAATGGAGATAGATAGCCTAGGACTCTGAGACCAACATCCTTGGGAGTAGCAGTTTCTCCCTCCCAAGCTCCCCATCACCATCATCCAGGGAAACAATACCTGTGACACAATTACTGTTTCTGCTCCACCTCCGTAGCAGCCACAGTTACTAAAGACTTGGAAAAGAAGGTTCTAATCATCAAAGTCCTTGGCATTGTCAAATGCTTCAACATTAGAAATAGATACAGTTTTTATCAGTGGAAATGACGTTAAAGAAAGTGCATCACCGCTGCACTCTGAAGAAAATGGTGCCTTTCTAGTAGACTTGCAGTCGAAACCTCTTATATATCAATCAATCAATCAATCAATAAACACTTATTAAGAGCCTAGTGTGTGTACGTTGTCTGCCCAATTGGAATGTGAGCTCCCTAAGAGCAAGAGCTGTCCCCACTTAGCTTTTAATAAGTACTTTTATCATTTATTTATTCTTTGATGTCTACTGTCTATGACACCACTAGCTAGTATCAGATCCAGGACTAGAACCCAGGTTCCTTGACTGCCTGTCCAGTGTTTTTCCATTATACTATGCTGGCTAGAACAGCAGATTTATGTAAATGAATAGTGAAAATTAAGTTAGAACAGTAGCTACACATTTATGACTTGTTAAGTTGGCTAATGTTGAAATTAGCCAAAATTTTTTTTATTTTAACTATGCCTTTTCCAATTATATTCTCCATGATAAAAAACATAGTGTAATTGTCTGTAAAATGAAACAAGTAAACATGCATGAGTATGAGGCATCTGTTTGTGATAGTCTTACAGAATCATTGAGAGATATAGGACACCAACACAGTCTGTGTTGTTGACTTCTAAACTAGTGATAAGCAAATATGCCTTCCCACTTCTGGTTCTGATTACACCTCAGGGTCATAATTCTTCCTCTGAATGCCTCTCCTTTTAAAGTTCTTTCTTCTATTCGGGTGCCATGATCCTCTAAAGTTACTAACACTGAAAACCCCAGATAAATGTTTAGCTGCTCTCTCTCCCCCACCCACCAAATCCATTCAACTGGTAAAGGCCATCATATTTTACTTTGGGAATGTCCTTCATGAATTTCCTTCTTTCTGTTTCCACTGCTGCACCTTAGTCAAAGTCTTCATGACCTCATACATGGATAATTACAACATCCTCTCATGAAGTGTGCCCCTCTTAATCCACTCTTTACGCTGATTAGTCCTAAAACACTGTTTTTATTTTGTCACTTTCCTGTGAACTTTCACTCTTCACTCCTCCTTCCATGCCCTATAAAATGAAAACTACTTAGCCTGGTACTCTAGGACTTCCAAAATTGTCCCACTTTTCGGGGGCAGAAAACCTAGGTACTTACTAGGTACCTCCAGCCTCTTGGGCCCAGCAGTAGTTTCTAATTGTTAGAACCAGAATAGTGATAATAATTATTGTCATC
This sequence comes from Vombatus ursinus, assembly GCF_900497805.2. Taxonomy (NCBI): domain Eukaryota; kingdom Metazoa; phylum Chordata; class Mammalia; order Diprotodontia; family Vombatidae; genus Vombatus; species Vombatus ursinus. The sequence goes on along the minus strand of NW_020954587.1, from coordinate 4,565,253 downwards.
ACCATCATCATCATCGTCATCATCATCATCATCATCATCATTATCATCACTTGGTAGGCAAGGTACAATGATGGACAGTCCATTGTACGAGGACCAAGATCTATAGAGTAGCATACTGCTAAAGTTGTAGCATCTTAGTGTAGAGATAGTAAAGGGTGCCTTCATCCCATATCATCAATATAGCTTAGATATCCCCAAATATCAATTTAGCCTAATATCATAAGGCTATACTAGTATAGATGGCCCATTCCCCACAAAAACAACAGGAAAAAAGTTCTGAATAAGCCCTCACAAATGTAACTCATGTATTAATTGTGGAAAATGGTAGAGATGCCATAGAACTGGAGAAGAGTAGATGTTGTCTTGATGTACACATCAAGAAGAAGATTAAATTCTGAAAACAGAAACCAATGAGCTTGACTTCAATTCCTGGAAAAATTCTGGAATGCATTATTAAAGGGGTAGTCTGAGAACATCTACAAAAGGAAACAGTGATTACAAAGACTCAGTATGGAATAGGTCACAGTAGACTAGCCTCCTTTCCTTTTTTGACAATGGTACAAGACTTGTACATCTTATCTCTCTCTCTCTCTCTCTCTCTCTCCCCTCCTCCTCCTCCTCTCCCCTCCACATGCCATAAACACACATAATCATATATACTTTGCATAAATTTTATAAAAAGCATTTGATAAAATATCTCATGCTATTCTCGTGAACAGAATAGAGGTATATGGGCTAGACAATAGTATAGTTAGAGAGATCTGGAACAGGTTGAGTGACTAGATCCAGAGAATAGCCACTAATAGTTTCTTGATGACAACTTGAAAAGAGATTTCTAATAGGATATTCCAGAGATTTGTCCTTGGCCCAATTCTATTAAACATTTTTAACAATGACTTGAATAAAATCATATCTAGTTTGCTGATGACCCAAAGCTAAGAAGGGTAGGTCACATGTCAGATGGCAATTAGGATCCAAAATATCTTGACAGACTAGAAATTTAGGTCAAATTTTATTAAAATGAAATTTAACAGGGATTAATAGAAGTTCTTTTACTTGAGTTAAAAAAAAAGCTATAGGTACAAGACAGGAGAGGCATGGCTTGAGAGCAATTCATTTGAAAAAATCTGCAACTTCAGATTTGAGATTTAGTGGATTTCAAGTTAGGTGATACAGTAGGTAGAGTGCCAGGCCCGGAGCCAGGAAGATTCATCTCCCTGAGTTTGAATCTGGCCTCAGACACTTACTAGCTGTGTGACCCTGGGCAAATCACTTAACCCTATTTGCCTCAGTTTCCTCATCTGTAAAATGAGCTAGAGAAGGAAATGGCAAACCACTTCAGTATCTTTGCCAAGAAAACCCCAAATGGGGTCACAAAGAGTCAGACATGACTGAAATGACTGGATAACAACAAGTTTAATGTGACTTAGAAGTGTGATATGGCAGCCCCCACTCCCCTCCTCCTCCCCAAACAAATGAAGGGAACTTGGGATCTCTTTAGAGATGCATAACTAAAGGAAGGACTAAAGAAGTTATGGACCTGCTATACAACTGCCCTGGTTATAATATATTTAAAGTATTGTGTTCAGTCTGAGAACCACATTTTAGGAAGGACATTTGACAACTTGGAGAGGTTCCAAAGTTGGGTAGATAGGATGTTAAATAGCTTCAAAATTAAGCCATACAAACATTAGTTGAAAAAATGGGAGTGTTGAGCATGGAGAAGAGAAGACTTAACCAGGGTTAAGAACATTTTAAATATTTAAAAACCTGTTATGTAAAAGAGGGATTAGATTTCTGTTTGGCCCCAGAGAATAGAGCTAAAAGCAGTGGGGGAAAGCTACCCAAAAGCATATTACAGCTTGATGTGAGGGAAGAACTTACCCCTTCAGGGAAGTACCTGGGCTAGTAGGTGCTCACCACGTATCTTCATTCCCTATTAGGCCCAATTTGGAGAGAGGAACGAGATAGGAAAGTTCTCTGAGAAGCATCATGCTGTGGAGGGCCCTTCTGATCACTCAGCCTCGGGTGTCATTTTGATTACAAATACTATAGGTCAGTAGCTCCATCAAAAACATCCAAGCACAAACCATGGATATTAGCACATTAAAAGTATTTGTAAATGGTATTGTTAATGAAGGTAGTGGGGGAAGAGAGACAGAGAATAATATGTATTTCTCTCCTTTATTTCTTCCCAGAGAGCTCAGTTCCGCTTGTCTCCTGTAATGAGGATATCTGTGCTTTTCTCTCTTTATCCTCCCTAGATGTTCTTCCCTTGCTATGACAGTCCCCAAGGTTTCCCCAGGGACTATTCGGGACATCATCTGCTTTTCAAGATCTGCCCGCTTATTGATCTCCTGTCTGAGAAATGTCAGAAGCTGAGAGCTCTTGTGTCTGGAGCATTTCCATAGGCCTGCGGTACCTGACTTCTCAGTCGTCTGCCCACACACACACACACACACGTACTCCCATACATACCCAAATGAACACATGAGTTTGAACACATACATTTGTACGTGTGTATGTGCATACACACATACCCCTTTGTATCTCTGTGACATAAAAATCTATTTAGAACCCTCAGTGTGAAAGAAAAGTCTTCTATGAAGGCATGACAATAAAACAGAGACAGGGAGATAAAAGGAAGAGAATAAAAAAGGATGAAAACGAGATTGAATAAGGGGAAGAAAGTAGGGTAGGGGAGGGGAAGGGAGGGTTTGAAGGGCAGTAGAGGAGCAGGGTTTAAATCAGAAAGGATTTCATGATCTCATGCTTCTGCCTCCAAATTCTTTTCCTCTCCTGACACTCTTTAGATCAGGAATAGACATAGAATAGGTGGGTGAGGATTTGGGGAGCAGAGTTAGCCTAGAGAATAAGCAAGACCTGGTAGAGTAAGGGAGGCCTTTGTTTCCAGCCTTTCTTTAGGGCTCTCAATAACTATAGTAGAAATGAATACCCGTGAGGAGAGAAGGGTGAAAGGGGGGGTTCTCCCTGATAATCACCATCCTTTTTGTGGGTAAAAGAGAATCCCAGAAACAGGGTGGTTTAGGTACCCATTAGGAAGGCCACAGTCTTTTAATCATAGCCGTTTTCTCCCAGGCTTGCTGTCTACAGAGCTATTTCCCATTCTGAAGCTAAGAAAATTAAAAGAATGGGACTTTTTCAAGGGTGTGAATGGAGCTGTGACGGACCATTGGGCTAATCCTCTAGAAAATGAGACTCAGGCTTCCCCCTCCAACATTGGGCTGAGATGGGATCAGGACAGTGGGGACTGTGGCAAATATCTCAAAGGTAGAGTTTAGCTATGAAGTCATTGCAGAGGACTGCTTGAAGCACATGAATAGATAGGTGGTAGGCACTGATTAGCAGAAAGCTTCTGCTTGGTCAGGAACTTTGTAACTCTGTGGAGGGACAGACCTTGAAAAGCACCAGCTGGGACAAAGGGAGCAAGATAGCCCGAGGGAGGACCATTATCCAAGTGTCCTGGCAGAAGGGATCACAAAATCATAGAATGAGAGCTAGAAGGACCTGGAGGTCTTGTAGTCCAAAGCTCTCCCTTTTACAGCTTAGGAAACTGAGGTCCAAAGCAATCTGCCTACAATCACACAAGTAGTGAGTGTGATTTGAATCAAGGCTCTCTGTCTCTAAATCCGGTGTTCCCCTGTACCAGATACCCCACACAATGGGACCTTTCCTTGCCCAATGACATGTTAATAGGCAATTATGAAGGCACAGGGGAGAGGTTATGTAGCAGAGCAGTCTTCCCCATATTGCTCTGTGTATGTATGCCTGAGGATAGCAGGTAAGGTGGGAATTGGAGACTAAGGCTAACATATGGATTAGTCACAGGGATGTGGAGCCTGCGGCCTCAAGGCCATACGTGGCCCTCTAGGTTCTTAAGTGCGGTCCTTTGACTGAATCCAAATTTCACAGAACAAATCTCCTTAATAAAACAATTTATTCTATAAAACTTGGACTCAGTCAAAAGGCCACACCCCAGGACCTAGAAGGCCACATGTAGCCTCGAGACTACAGGTTCCCCACCCCTGGATTAGAAGATCATAGGAATTAGAGTTGGGAGAGATTTTAGACATTACCTAATGTAATTTTCTTGAATTACAGAAGAGGCAATTGAGGCTCAGAGAGTTTAAGTGACTTGCCAAAGGTCACACAGGTAGATAGCATGTGTCAGAGCCAAGATTTGAACCTGATAGAGGATCTATCCAACTACTCTTCAGCCAAGTACCTGACAGCAGTCTCACCATTTCTCAAGTGGGCAAACACAGCATTTACTATTTTTTATGGGTTCCATTCAAAAATCCAATTTAGGACACTTGGTAGATTCCAAGTTCAACATTCTATCTAATATTTAGTTATGTAAGTCCACCATGATGGAAGAAAGTGTGCAATATGGAAGTTGTGGTATGAGGATTATTTCCATAATCCCCTATCATTTGGGCTGGACTAGTTGTTTTCCTTAAAGGCATTGAAGCTATGCTTGAGACTTAATTGACTCAAGACACTAAAGGCTCTGGATTTTGACACTGATTCCTGGTCGCCTAAAGTAAAAAAAAAAACCAAAATACTAGGAGGAGGAGCTCTAGCTCCCCTCTGATAATTAACACATAGATCTCCATGGGCAACTCAGAGTTAGGGAGCTAAATTCAGCTGAATCAACAAGGCAACCATGATGCATATCCTTGTTGAACATCCTTCCCTGAAATGCCCAAGTAAATCTCCTTTTGTTAACTTCTATATGGACTACAGATAACTCATTTGGTTTTAATATTGAACCTAAAGTACCAGGGGACCATCCTGGTCAGCCTTAGTCTATAGCAAGCAGTAGTATAAAGTACCTGGTAGATGGAAGCTTGCTTAAAAAAAAAAAGTAGGGAAAGTCAGGAACTGAGATTAGATTTAGAGCTGGAAAGTATCTTAGAGGTCCTGTAGTCTGCCCCATCATCTTACAGATAAAGATACTGAGGCCCAGAGAAGTTTAATTCAAAATCCATTGCTCTTTTAACTTTTCCATACTTTTTCACAAAATAGGGGGAATTTTCTCCCTCAATAAACTTTATCAGCTTCATAGCACTGACCTCATAGACAGGTGTGAATGAGGATGGGAGCATGCTGCTTTTCTTATTATTAATTCCTGCCTCTGGCTACATTATGGAGTGAGAAGAATTCATAGGTTTTTGGCTAAGGTGGGCTTGCCACTCCTACCATGGTATGATAACATAATGGTGGCTATTCCCATTATTTGCTATAAAATATTTTGTTAACAGATGTAGCATAAATATACGAAACCAGTCAGACACACCTGATTCACCTAGGAAATGTAACAGTCATGTGCAGAGTAGTCCAGAATAATCTGTCATAGGTGAGGATTCTAGCACATGCCATTTCATTGAGTGAACATTCAACAAGCATTTATTAAGCACCTACTATATCCCTGACACTGTGCTAGGTTCTGAGGATACAAAGACAAGTTTAGAGACTATAACACACATACACACATATATATGTGTTTGTGTGTATATATATATATATATACACACATATACACACACACACACACAAAGTTTGGGAACTATTTCTTAGATAATTTATTTATTTATTTATTTATTTAAATACAAATACTAGCAATTTGGGCTCACAGATAATAATTATTAATTGATCCACAAAGTTCCCAACTTCTAACTCTACATCTGCCATCAGGACCAAACAAAGAGCAAGCATGTGTGAAACCTTTCACAGTGGAAACCCAGCCATTACCAGTATTGATTTTAAAGACCCCATTCATGGATTCTCAATCACAGTAAAGATCAGCTTGGCAAAACCATTAGGGATTAGTTTATCATTTAGTTTTCCAACCTCAGCCAATAAGTGAGAACAAGGTCCCAAGGGAATGATGCACAGAGTACTTCAGTGTGGGTGACTTTGAAGGAGGATGGGAAAAGAATTCCAGAGCAGGGACTATAGAGATGGCCAGCCTAAAGAAGGGGTTGCAATGGGGAGACCTTGCAGCCAGGGGTCCACGGCAGTCAGGAAGCAGCATTTCCCACTCACCATGGCTTCTCCTGAAGGTTGCCATATTTTATACCTGTGGTGGGGTAGAGAAGAGGGAACCTGAAAGAGAAAATCCTTTCATCCTCACCCTCCTCCTTCATTGCTCTCCAGTCTGGAAGTCTAAGGATGAAAAAAATGTAAGAAAAGAAAGAAGCAAGGCATTTCATAGCTTAGTCTTGTAGATCAGGGAATCAGAACCAGTTGCCAAACATATCGGAGAGAGCCCTGATTACTGGGAACTAAATCAAAGGAGTTACCTATGTCCTTCCAGTGAGGGACAAAGGAGTGTTGTCTCTCTCCATATAAGGTATTCTTCTATTTAGATCTATGCACAGTAATATCATCTATTTGATTGGGAGAAATCATCAGATTTTTCAGGGGCTCCTTTGATCACTCTTCTCACTGTTTCTTCCCATATGAATATTGGTTTTCCCACCAAATGAAATCTGGGCTTTGGGGACACTTTAGTCAATACCCTCAGTTATTTATGGTGCTCTGGAGGCCTAGGGAGGCTCCAGTAGTTATTCAGTAGACATAGTTCTTAGACAATCCTAAACATTTCCTTTTCTGAAGTACCCAACTTCCCATAGCTTGTGGGTCTAGAGACACACCATCAAATAGACAAATTTAACAAGCAAATGATGTTTTTAAAAGTTCCCATAGGTTATTGCCTATTTGAGTTCTTATAAGAGCCTGTCCTAATCCACAATAATTAGGAAAGGGAAAACAATTTTAAAATACAAATAACAATAACTCCCAAAAATGATGAAAGAAAAGGAAAAGAAAGATTATTGCCACCCTCAGAAAAGGAGTATAGTCCAAATGAGCTCCCAAGGTACTTGGCACTCTCCCAATAAGGATTTGGAGCATGAGGTCTTTCACCCTCCGATGGGAAAGCAAACTGTCCTGAGTAAAAATTATTCCAATGGATCTCTCTGTAAGACATAAAACAATCCAAATCCTAGACAAAATTTCTCCAATGGATCCATACAGTATGTGAAGTATCTCAAATGGAAGTACAGAAGAGTTATCCCATGCTAGGAGAAGTAGTTTAATTCAAAAGAAAAGAAAGTCAAACAGATAAACCCCAAAGACATGTAAAGTTTGCAAACTAGAATTAAGCAGTTTGGTTTGATTGGACATGACCTCCTCTCTCATAATCCAGATGAGCTCCCACAATAAATTGTCTGAGAATCAAGGAAAATAGCTTAGAGACGACTACCCTAGGTTCAAGGTACACTTTGGATCTCCGTTCCTTAAAACCGTAACTCATGGGGCCCCACTAATGTGCTTACTTTTAATAATCATCCATAGGACTTTATTAGTTCAAAACAAAAGCATTTAATGAAATGACATAGTAAGAAAAATGAAAACAAAACATTTCCCTTTCTGCTCCTAGGGGCACTCTCTCATAAATACACGTAACATCAGTAGGAAGAATGGGCATATTTAGGGAGCACATGTGGTAAGACTCACATGTAAGAGGCACGTGTGGACAAAGCACATGTATGAAAAATTTACACACATGTAACATTGCATAGGACTCAAATGTTTAGTGATGCACATTACAGAACATGCATGGCCAGGGCTCCCATGGGGCCGCTGACACTCCACACTGTTTCCCACTGGTCTCTTCATCACCACTGGACTGGACACTGTTCATATGGATGTGTGACACGGCTTCTCCAGACACTGTTTCCCTGGACACAGACTGCCAGATGATTCTTCCCTGGATGCACACTGTGTGCTACTCAGCCAGACTCAGAATTTCTGCCTCCTCCAGCTTCTGACTCAGCTGAAATCTTTGGCTAGCTCTTCCTGGGGGAAGTGCTGTGGCTGCCATGTTTTGTTGTTTTATTTTGCTCTTTTGTTTTTAGCATAAATCCCATGTATTTTTCCCAACTGTCTTAGGAAATGCAGAAATCCTTGTCTGTGACTAAAAAGAGGCCTCGCCTAGTATCCTCCTGCCCCACTCACATAAAGCCTTAGGCACTGAAGCCTTTTATTTCTCCAGCCTAAAATCTTCAGTCCCGCCTGCCAAGCTCTTTAGAACAAAGATAGGGTCTTTCAAGCCAGCTAATGCCCTCAGGCTTACTCTTTTCTTTGGACTCTACTTCCTGGTCTAGAGATTTAGATTCCTATGGGTGAGGCCTAATTTCTCTAGTAGAATTCCCTGTCAGAATGGTGAGCATTCCATATACCTCTCAATTTTAATCTTTGAAGGTCAGACTATCAATATTATTAGGTAATGATTATTTTCTCAATAACTACCAAATAGTCCTGGGGTTCAGGGTTCCCCAGATTTCAAGTCATGAGCATCTTCTGCAAATGAGTGGGTGGGGAGAAGTTTCAGAGACTACAATAAACCGGAGGGACAAGGTCATTGTCTCCTTCCCTGGTTAAGCTGCATTTCTGGCCTTTTCATATGCAAATACAATTAGCTGAAAGCCTCAGAGCACAAAGCCTCTACCAATAAATATACTACAAAATAGGATCTCAGTGAATTAAGAGAAGTACGAAATCTTATTGTAAATGAGGTGCGGGCCAATGAGCCCAGCCCAACAAGCACATATAGAATGCTGCGAACATATATAGACTGCTGCTTGATACAGTTTCCCATGAGGAAGAGGTTGGGGAGGCTGTTTTCTGAAATCATGGTGACATGTAATGGATACACTACTAGAGAGATCTGAACCATGGGTAGATATTCTGTAACTGTTATTGTTCATCCTTCATTTTTGAAGAGGACCAATGACATCAAAGGGTGATGTCTTGACCCATGAGTGAATTGGATTTAAGTGAGGCAGAATTGAGCAAAGTCATCAATTAGCCTCACTCTCTCTTCCAGAGTCATCGAAGTACAGTGGCGGAACAAAAGTCAAGATGACCTGCCATGGCTCGGGAAGGAGTAGATGACCTTCGTGTCTTCGATGTCTGACCAAGCTCTAAGCTCTCCACAGCACCTGCTTCAGCAGTCTTCATGGCCATTGGAACAAATTGTTCTCATCTACCCATTCCACAAGGGAAAGTTTTCACACGCTTGGGGTCGATATCCTCTAACTCACTGAGTTTGAGGCCTGTTGGTTTCCTCAACCTGGTTTAGTTTATCTGCTGAGGTTTTACAGGGGTTTGGCCACTCTGCCACAGCTTCTTGCAACCACAGGTGAGAATCGGGGGTGAAGGTGGACACCAAGGGTGGATGAGCAGCCCTGAAAAGGGCTTGGTAAACCCTCACACCAGAGGTTGTAGTTCTTCCAAAACACTCCATACGTCTACATGGTCTATTAACCATGTGAAGGACGGCAGCTTCTTTTTTTTTTCCCCTCTTATTTTTTAAAATAATAATTTAATTTTTCCCCAATTACATGTTAAAACAATTTTTTTATTTTCTATTTTTAAAAATCGTTATTTTGAATTATCAACACTCACTTCCATAAGCTTTTGAGTTTTAAATTTTTCTCCCCCTCCCTCCCCATCTCCCTCCTCAAGACTGAGCACAATCTGATATAGGCTCTACGTATAGATTCCTATTAAACATATTTTCACATTAGTGATGTTGTAACTAAGAATTAGAACTAATAGGAGGAACCACCAGAAAGAGGAAACAAAACACAACAGAAGAAAAAAATAGCAAATAGTATGCTTAAATCTGCATTCAAACTCCATAGTTCTTTCTTTGAATGTGGACAGTATTTTCCATCACGAAGCCTTTGGAGATGTCTTAGATCCTTGTATTACTGAGAAGGATTAAGTCTATCAATATTAGTCATTGCACAACGTGACTATTACTGTGTACAACGTTCTCCTGATTCTGCTCACTTCACTCAGCATCAGACCATACAAATCTTTCCAGGTTTTTCTGAAGTCAACCTGTTCATTATTTCTTACAGTGCAATAGTATTCCATTACATTCATATAGCAAAACTTGTTCAACCATTCCCCAATGGATAGCCATCCTCTCAATTTCCAATTCTTTGCCACCACAAAAAGAGCTGCTATAAATATTTTTGTACATGTGGGTACTTTTCCCATTTGTATGATCTCTTTGGGATAATGTTAAAACAATTTAAAAACTTTTTTAAAAAAAGTTTTGAGTTCCAAATGCTATTCTTCCCTCTTCTCCTGCCCCCTCCCTGAGACAGTAAGCATTCTAATATAGGTTATACATGTGCAATCATGTAAAACATTTCCATATAAGTCATTTTGTATAAGAATACTTGAACAAGAAAGAAAGGAAGGAAGGAAGGCAAGAAGGAAGGAAGGAGAAAGAGAAAACAGCATGCTTCAGTCTGTATTCAGACAAACATGATTTACAAATAAAGGATGATAGACACCATAAGAAAATTAGGAGAGCATGGAATAGTTTATCTGTCAGATGCATGGATAAGGGAAGAATTTAGAACCAAACAAGATACACAGAGCATTACAAAATGTAAAACGGATAATTTTGATTTTATAAAAATAAAAAGTTTTTGCATTAACAAAACCGATGCAACCAAAATTAAAAGGAAAGCCGAAAATGGAAAACTTTTTGCAACAAGGCCTCATTTCTCAAATATGAGAATTCTCAGATTTATAAGAATACAAGTCATTCCCCAATTGATAAATGCTCAAAGGGTATGAACTGGCAGTTTTCAGACAAAGCAGCTTCTTTGACTGGCAACATTAGCAGAGGTGGCCTTGGGGGGCATTCAAAAAGTCCCTATTTGACCTAGTCCTCTTTCTCTTGGTTGGACCCTTTCTCTTCATATGACCTCTTCCTGATTGATGGTGTATGGTGACAGACAATGGTGTAAGGATCTTGGACTCTCTCCCTTTGAGGCCAACATGACACCTATGAATATGGGCCTTGGTTCTTTGCTGTGAGTATTTGTTCTTTCTTTTTTTAGGCAAAGGGATGTGGAGGTTCACAAAGTCCTTGTGAGTTTTAAAAGATTAGGAGAGTGATCCTTTTGGGAGTACAGAAGTTCAGTCCATGATAGGTTTTGCACTCAGCTTAGCCTTGATACCTCAAGAAATCAAGAAAATGGCCTTTGGGACCCAGCCCAATTATTGTTTAGTCCTTCAGTCATGTCCAACTTTCATGGCTCCATTTTGGGTTTTCTTGGCAAGGATACTGGAATGGTTTGCCTCCAGCTCATTTTACAGATGAAGAAACTGAGGCAAACAGATTTAAGTGACTTGCCAAGGGTCACACAGCTAGTAAGTATCTGAAACCAGATTTGAACTCAGGTCCTCCTGACTCTAGGCCAGCACTCAATACACTGTGCCACCTAACTGTCCAGCCCAGTGGTAGCTGAGACAAAGACTAATTCAGCAGTGATGTTGCATTTGGATGTGAACTGCCTTAAGTATGAGACCGAGTTCCCCAAAGACCAAGGTGGTACAGGGGAAAGTGTATTTCTGAAGAGTTGAAGGGGAAATTTTTGTTTGTTTGTTCTTTGGTGAGGCAATTGGGGTTAAGTGACTTGCCCAGGGTCACACAGCTAGTAAGTGTCTCGTGTCTGAGGCTGGATTTGAACTCAGGTCCTCCTGATTCCAAGGCCAGAGCTTTATCCATTGCTGCCACCTAGCTGCTCCCAGAGAGGAAATTTTGAAAAAAGCCTTTGTAAAAGCTAATCAATGTTAATTGGTTAAATGGGACTGGAGGGGTAATTATTGGCAGCTAAGGCAAAGGGAGGAGACACACACCTAGAATGGGGATTTAAGTCACTATTGTTAAAGATACCTCAACCTTTCTATGGCACTCCTAGAACACCGACTGAAAGTCTGCTTCTGGGATGGTGAGTCCAGAGAATTCCTTCTACGGGATGACAGAGTAGGGGAAGGAGAGACCATCAGATGATGATAGGCTTCTAGTCACTCTCAGCTGGACAGATCAGAAAAGGTTTCATGGAGGAGATAGAATTTGAGCTGCTTCTGGAAGGTTGGGTGAAATTTCAATAGGTGGAAATGTGGTCAGAGAGATAGGAGAGGTGAACCAGGGAACTATGTGACTAAAGTCATAGATCTGAGAAAGCATGAGAAAAATTCATAGAACACTGAGTCATCCAGTTTGCCTGGAGGGCAAAAGGCTGGAATGCTATGTTAGACTCAGGTCATCAAGGGGCTTGAGAAATAGGCTAAGCAGTTTGGCCTTTGTTCGGCAGGCAATGAAGACTTTCTTTTTTGTTGTTTTAAAGCATGACTTTGATATCTGACTTGTGCATTATATTGATAAATCTTATAATTGTATGAAGGATAGATTAAGAGAGAGGGGAGATTGACAAGTCAGGATGCTGTATCAAAAATTTAGATGAAAGGTAGCAAGTGCCAGGACTATGGTAATGGCAATGAGGATAGAAAAGAGAGGATAGATGCACAAGATATTGATGAGAAACAATTGATGCGATTTGAGAAACAGCATGCCAAAGTAGGTAGAGTATTAGACTTTAAAAGGCCTATGTTCACATCTGCTCCAGACACATGCTAATTACTGGACAATGGGTAAGTCCCTTAACTTCTCTCATCTGTAAAATGTGGATAATAGCAAATGTATCACTGAGATGTTATAGGATAAAAAGCTCATTGATATAAATTGCTCCTATTCAACCTATACCTCTTCTTCCTGGCTGATGCTATCTGGTGAGTTAATGTAGGGAAAGCATTTTGCAAAGCTGAAAACACTGCACACATTCAGGCCATCTTTATCATTCACAACTGATAGAATTGATGATGAAGTAGGCTGGTTCAGGATGCAGGTGGGGGAGAAGTAAGAATATGCCTTCATTATGAAGCTTGGGTGTCTGGGATGATAGTACCACAAGTGAAAATGGGCAAGTCAGAAAGAGTACACAGTTTGGGGTGGGTGGGTTGGTGGGAGAAAGATGAATCCCGTTTTGAATGTATTGCATTTGTGGTGCTGGCAAGACATCTAAATAGAGATGATGAGCAGAGAGAGAGAGAAAGAGAGTTCTCACTAGCAATATGAAGTTCACAGCATAGGCTTGGATAATGACTGAGGTTAACAGGCCACTGGGCCAACTTCCTGGGGCTTCAAACAGCTCTTAATTTCTTTGCCTACCAAAGAAGCTGAAGATATAGCTGTCTTGATGCATTTTGAAGTCTATAGGACCCTGTCCAGGAAAGTCATTTAATCTCATCGTGTTTAAGGATCTATCTACTGAGTCACAGATTGGTGACAATCTGCATTGGTATAGGGCTTTATGCTGCTGAAGAAATTATAGATCCTTCATTTATCAAATGGAAGAGGGATGAGATTTCTCCTAGGCAGCTAAGTGGTACAGTGGATAGAGGATTGGATTTAAGAGTTAAGAAGACCTGAATTCAAATCCTGCCTCAGACATTTTTTAGTTGTGTGACTCTGGACAAGTCACTTAACCTCTCCTAGCTTCAGTTTTGTCACCTGTAAAATGAGGATAGTAATAGTACCTACCATAAAAGATTATTGTGAGTATCAAGAGAGATATAACATATGTAAAGTGCTTTGCAAACGTTATATAAATGTTCATCATCATCATCATCATCATCATCATCATCATTGTTACTTGGCCCCAGAAGGCAAAACTGAGTAATAGTTGGAAGCTGTAGTGGAGTAGATTTAGGCATGACCTAAGGGAAAAAAAATGCCTGGTAGTTTGGGTTACCCCAAAATGAAATGTTTGGCCTAGGGAGGCAGTAGCTTCTTCCTCACTAAAAAATAAAGGGAGTATTTTTCACCTTTTCAAGTCTAGCAGCAACTCTTTCAATTCTCGCTGACAGCAGTTCACAGTTCACCGGTAGCAGTTCTCAGTATGCTGGGATGCTGTTCGTCTGGTTCCAGTGACTTGAGTTCATGGAGGACGGTGAGGTGCTCCCATACCATTCCCTTAACTACCTTGGGTTTAACTTTGCTTTTAAATAACCATGTTTTGTCCTCTCCTTCACCATTCTGAAAACCATTCTCCTTGAAAAAGAGCCGAATGGTTCTGTCTTTTCTCTTTCTATTGTCATTGGCCTGTCCCTCCCTAGATACCGCTCCTGCCCCCTTTTGATTTTCCTCTTACTTCCAGCAGAGCTCACTAACATTAAAGATCTTTTTTTTTTCTGGACTTTAACATTCTTTATCAGCTTCAATTCATCCGGAGCTTTAGCCTCCTGAGGCTTTGGTTTACCTTTTTTTTTTTCACTAATATTTTCCTTCCTATGAGGTATCAACTGCTTTCTCTGATATCTAATAATAATAGCTAATATTTATATAGTGTTTACTACATGCTGGGCACTGTGCTAAGTGCTTTGCAATTACTATCTCATTTGATTCTTACAAAAACCCTGCTATTATTATTCTCATTTTACAGATGAGTGTACTAAAGCAAACAGAAGTTAAGTGACTTGCCCAGGGTCACACAGCTAGTAAGTGCCTGAGGCTAGATTTGAATTCAGGTCTTCCTGACTCTGGACTGGGTGATCTATCCTCTGTGCCATCAGCTGGTGTCTGGCTTGCCACTTTTCCCCCTCCTTCTACATTTTCAGTTAATAGTTGAACCCTATAAATTAGATTTTTATCTCTCCAAGAAAATATGTAACATTATGCTTAGAATATACACATTGCCAGCCCTGATTAGGTAAACTCTAACATTATCCAAGAGCCTATTGTTGTTCCATTTTAAGCTGCGATTCCAAAGGGGAGACCTGAGTCTTCTAGTCTGATTGATTCAAGGGGAAAGGATGTAAAGGGAAAGTAACAGGAAACAATGAGGTGTAAGAGTGCACCCCATTAGTCTTAGAGAGCCCATTCACACCTTGTAACAACTCTTCAATCAGCCATGCCATGTTGTTTATCTAATAAGCAATCAGTCCCTATTTAAGTTATGATTTTAGAAAGCCAGCTATGGAGGATGAACCCAGTTCTTGAAAAAGCTCTTGAAGATTCACTCTTCACCTTTCCATGCATTCCTCTTAATGAGTGTGGCAAAAGAGACTTCTCCTTCCCTTCCTCTACCTCAGTCATCATTGGCAATGGTAATGCAGGGAAAGCATATGCCAGCTTTCAGTAGAATAGAGTTAAGCTATGGAGTTAAGTCTAGTCAGAAAGAGGAACTGAGAATCCAATGCCTTCAGCTGGGATTCTTTCGTGGAGTGGCAGGTCCTGTAGTTAAGACTTTTGCTTGTCTCAGGTTGTAAAGTGAAAATAGGAAGATTTCATCTATCACCTCCTAAAACTCCAAACTAAAAACATCCAGAAATGTCATAGAAAATCCCAAAGTTTCCTTGTCAAAGAAAAAAATATATAACAAGCTAAAAACATCCAGAAACATCACAGCCAAATTTCAAAGCTTCCATGTCAAAGCAAAAATATGACAAGCCCCCAGAACAAACAAATTCAAGTACCCAGGAGTCACAGTCAAGATCACGGAAGACCTAGCAGAAACTACTATAAAGGAGAGAATATTTTGGAATGCTATATTCCAAGAGGCAAACAATGAAGGTTTACAACTAAGGATTACTTACCCTGAAAAAACTGAATATAATTTAACAATGGAAAAAAGATTTTAATAAAATAGAAGACTTTCAAGAATTCCTGATGAAAAGAACAGTTAGATAAAAACTTTGAGATACAAAATCAGAGACAAGAGAAACCTAGAAAGGTAAATACATTTGAGAAATTAGAAGGGACTAAAGGATGATAAAGTATTTACATTATAACAGGAGAGAAAAAGTATCCCTTAAGAATTTTAATGTCTTAGGGCTGTATCCCAAAGAGATCATAAAAATGGGAAAAGGACACACATGCACAAAAATATTTATAGTAGCTCTTTCTGTGGTGGCAAAGAATTGTAAATTTAGGGGATGCCCATCAATTGAGGAATGGCTGAACAAGTTGTGGTATGTGAATGTAATGGAACACTATTTTGCTGTAAGAAATGATGAGCAAGTGGACTTCAGAAAAACCTGGAAAGACTTATATGAACTGATGCTGAGTGAGTGATGCAGGAGAATGTTGTACACAGTAATAGCCACATTGTGCAATGACTAACTTTGATAGACATAGCTTTTCTTAGCAACACAAGGATCTAAGACATCTCCAAAAATCTCATGATGGAAAATGCTATCTACATCTAAAGAAAGAACTAAGGAGTCTGAATGCAGATTGAAGCATACTACTTGTTCTTTTTTTTTTTCTTCTGTTTTGCTTTGTTTCTTCTTTCTTGCGGTTCCTCCTATTGGTTCTAATTCTTCTTTACAACATGACCAATGTGAAAATAAGTTTAATAGAAAGGTATATGTAGAGCCTATATCAGATTGCATGCCATCTTGGGGAGGGAGACAGGGAGGGAGGGGGAGAAAATTTAAAACTCAAAAGCTTACAAAAGTGAATGTTGAAAACTAAAAATTAATTAAAAAAAGAAAAAAAGAAAAGAATTTTAATGTCTTCTAGGGTCTCAGAGGAAATTAAATTAAATAAGCTAAACACAGGTCTGGGGGTTGATTTTGTTGAAGAGTAAATAAAAAACCATGGAAGAAATGAAGAATCGGGTAGATGAGCTTACTGTTTCACGTGAATGGGGTGAGGGAGAAGAATGTATACACATATGAACAAAGGGGTTGGGAAAGTAGAGGTCAATAATCTCACTCTTATCTCAAATGGATAAAGAAGGGTGGAACATACACACATACCCAAAAAAGTTGACGTAGAAAATGTATTACAATCAAAAAGGAAGCAGACTGGGACAGAGAAAGGGATGTATTATAGAGAGAATAGATTTAGGAAGGGTTATATCACAAGGAAATAACTTTCAACTATGGATTGTTGATCAAAAGGGACAGAGAAAACATAGGTAGCCAAGATCAGGGTTCAGATTAGCAAAAAGAAGAGGTAAAGAGCAATAGGATTAGACCAATTCAGCAATAGATTATGAGTGTTCACAAATTTTTTCTTTTCCCCTAACTGCTTTGACTTTGTACTAATGAATGGAACAAGGGCAAAAGGGAAAAATAAAACATTATGAGAGTGGGAAATATACATTAGGCAATCAGAACAGTGAACATGAATAGGATTAACTCACCCATAAAACAGAAGAGGATAGCAAGAGTCAAATTGAGAGGCTGGAGAAGAATTTATTATGTTTCAGAATTTTTTTTTTAAGATCAGAGGCAGCAATCATAATCTCAGACAAGTAAAAGTGGTTAAAATATTGAAGAAGGGAAATTATATTATGCTTAAGGGTGCCATCAATCATGAAGTGATATCAATACTTAATATATGTACTAATTTATATAACATATAAGTGTTTGAAGGAAAATTTAGCCAAATTATAGGTAGTAATAGACAGAAAACCATAATAGTTGGAGATTTTAATTTGCTTATTTCAGATCTAGAAAAATCTGACAAAACAAGAAATTAAGGACCTAAACAGAATTTTAGAAAATTTAAATATGATAGACTTTTATGAATTATTGAATGAGAATCAAAAGGAATACACACAGGTAGGTGTGTGTATGTGTGAGTCTGTATTCCTATGCTATAAATGATACCTTTACAAAAAACTTATGTTAGGACATTAAAAAATCATTAAAAGATCATAAACATTCAGAAGAGCAGAATATTGAAAACATTTATTAAGGATCACAGGGTAACAAAATACATAATCAATAAAATATATTTGAAAAGATCCAAAATTAAATGGAGACTAAATAATTTAATACTGATGATTTGGTTGGTCAAAAATAAATAATAAAAAATAATAGGTAACTTCATTAAAAAATGAGAAAATATAGCAAAATTTTCGGGACGCAGCCAAAGCAGTCATTGGGGAACATATACAAATAATTGGAGAGGAATTAATTGTTCATGGTCAGGCTGTACTAATGTAATAAAAATGACAATACTGCTTAAATTAATTATAGATTCAATGCCATACCAATCAAACTACTAAAAGACTACTTATGGATCTAGAAATAACAATGATAGCAAAATTCATCTAGAGAAGCAAAAGGTCAATAATCTCCAGGGAAATGATGGAAAAAAATAGGCGGGTTAGCAGCATTAGATCTCAAACCATAATGCAAAGTGGCAATTATTTAAACTATTTGGTAGTGGTTACATAATAGAAACAGCAATAAGTGAAACTGATTAGATACACAAAAGTTGTAAATAATTGAAAATAGTAGTTTGTTGTTCAATATACCAAATACCAAAGACCCCAACCCTACTCCAACTTGTGGGAAATATGAAAAGCAGTAGGGTAGAAATGGGTTTGACCAACATTTCATAGTCTATAATTTCCAAATGGATGCATAACCTTGATATAAATGGTCAAATCATAAATTAATAAAGAAGGGAAAGAGATACTTTTCATTATTATGGAAGGAGGGAAAGTTTCTGACCAAAAAAGGGAATGATAGAGAGGATCTCATTTGGTAAAACTGCCTTTTTTGATTACACAAAATGTAAAGGTTTTTGCAGATGCAGAAATAGTTGTACATTTGTACATAAACCTGGTTCACATGTTCCCAACAGTGAGAGTGGGCATACACTTCTATAAAAACTAGCTTGGAGGTACATGTGTGGAGAAACCCCTGTGCATGGGGTGCCTCACAGTTTTGGACTTCACAGACCTTTAGGTCCATGGGCCCCTTTATAGCCCACAAAACTTCATTTCTGTTGGCTATTCCTCCTGGTAGATAAAGCTATTCTTCTGACTCTTGAACTGATGAAACACTTACAAACTCTTTTCACCCACAACCACCCATAACCAGGCATTCATAATACACATAACATTCCTTAAAGCCATAGAAAGTACAGCTAGTTGGTACAGTAGATAGAGTGCCAGGTCTGGAGTCAGGAAGACTCACCCTCCTGAATTCAAATCTGGCCTCAGACATTTACTAGCTGTGTGACCCTGGGCAAGTCACTTAACCCTGTTTGCTTCAGTTTGTTGTTATTCAGTCATTTCAGATGTGTCTGACTCTTTGTGACCCCATTTGGGGTTTTCTTGGCAAAGATACTGGAGTGGTTTGCCATTTCCTTCTCCAGCTTATTTTACAGATGAGGAACTGAGTTAAACATGGTTAAGTGACTTACCCAGGGTCACACAGCTACTAAATGTCTGGGGCCAGATTTGAACTCAGGAAGATGACTCTTTCTGACTCCAGGCCTGGCAATCTATCCACTGTCCCACCCACTTGCCCATAAAAAGGTCTTTACAAATATATTCAGAAAAAAAGAGGAGCTATATTGGCTGGAGAACTTGAAAGAGAACCAGTGGATTCATTTAGAAGCTTTCTGTGGGGCTGTTCTAGAAGAAAAACTTAACAAATCATAAACCATCCAACATTCCACTTCCAATAAAAAAGGAGCTGAGAAAACAGACACCAATGATACACTTCTAATTTCTATGAATTGCAGTGGTTGACATAGCATATAAATTTCTGTACTTTCAAAATATAGGCCTCTTAAACTTTTTCCATATAAAAACTAAATTGTGAGTTATTTAAACATAAAAGCCACAAAATAGCTTTCTACAGTCTAGAATCTTGTAGGTATTTTGAACATGAATGAAAAAGGTTAAGAGGGCACACCGTGTAGAATGCCACTCTGAGGATTAAAAACAAGAAAAATAACTCTACTGTTTTTCCCTTCACACTGTAAAATTTATAAATATTTTCTAAATTACAATTACCTGATGTAAAAGAGTAAATCACAGCTCCTGGTGGTAGAATTATGCCAAGTTATGAGTCACTTGTACAAACTGGAGAAAGTACCTCACTTTCCTCATCTGTAAAATGAGCTGGAGAAGGAAATGACAAACCACTCCAGTATTTTTGCCAAGAAAACCCCAAATGGGGTCAGATATGACTGAAAAATGGGGCTAATAGAACCTACCTCACAGGGGTGTTGTGAGGATTAAATGAGTAAAGAGCTTTGCAAATCTTAAAATGCTAGGGCAGCTAGGTGGCCCAGGAGACAGAGTGCTAGGCCTGGAGCTAGGAGGACCTGAGTTCAAATCTGTTCTCAGACACTTGCGAGCTGTGTGACCTTATGCAAGTCACTTAACCCTGATTGCCTTAGTTTCCTCATCTGTAAAGTAAGGTGGAGAAGGAAATGGTAAACTACCCCAGTATCTTACCAAGAACACCCCAAATGGGGTCACAAAGAGTCAGACACTACTAAACATAGAATTCATAAGTTCTTTAGCATGAGATTGTGTTTTGTCCAATCAGCTACAAACTTCTTCTCCCAGAAAAGCATTTCATGGCAAAACAGGAAAAAAGTCTTCCTTCCTCTTTTTATAGCTCCCTCTCAAACCAGAAAGTACAAGACAGTTATACAAAGACCCCTGAGAAATTCCATTTCCAGATTTAGTTAGCATTAGAAAGCAGTAAGCCTGAGCAGGATTTAGTTCTTTTCAGGTGCTTCTAGTCGCTACCAGCCTTTATACTTGCTGGAACCAAGATTCTCAGTTCTCTGTCTTTCTTGTTGGTAGCTACTCTTGCCATGAATGACTATGGCACACTGTTTATTTTCTACACCAGTTAGCCAGACTTGGCCCTCAATCACATGGGGATCCTGAGTGATGCTTTATTTGTAAATATACTTTCCAATCTTTTTCTCATGATTTGCACCAGCTTGCTTGGCTATCTCTGGTCTATAATCAATACATTCCTGCCAAAGCCCTAATGCAAGTAGAGATTTCCCTCAGTTATTTGTCTCCAAGATTTTAGGTAGAAATCCAATTTACTAGGCAGATTTCACTTCTTTCTTTCTCTTCTTTCCACTCCTCCCCTGCTCAGCCTTCACTTACTTAACTTCTGGCTCTAAGGAGAGAAAGTATTCCTGAAATGATTCTAAAGAGATGTTAGACTTGTCTACCTAGAATGCTAGGTTAAATTCATTTATACATTTACAATGCCTCATTAAATCTGAAAATGACCCCAGAGAGCATCTCATCAAACCCTCTGATTTTACAGATAGAGAAACTGAGGTTTAGAGAAGTCCAAGGTGACACTACAAATTAGTATCAGAGCTGGTATTCAGATACAAGTCTCTTGACTCCCAAAACACTGCCCTTAATAATCAATCATTTAACTAATTAATTCCACCTCTTCCAACAAAGGGAAAAACAAGGAAATAGAAAAAGATTTTTATGCTATTTCAATCATATAAAAAATAAGACAAATTTTACTCTCAAAGTTCACAACAAATACACCCTTTCCTTACAGGAAAATCAGCAATTAGGAAGAAGCAATCAATCAAAAATATTTATTTAATACTTACTAATCATAGAGTATTGTACTACTGAGCTACTAAAATGATTTTCGTGAAACATAAGAAAGTATCTAAAATGTTCCTAAAGCATAAGCCACTTCATTCCTTATTCAATAAACTCCAATGGCTCCCTATTACCTCCAGAATCAAATAGAAAATCTGCTTCCATTTAAACCTCTTCATTAACTCATCCAACCTTTCTGGAGAACAATTTGGAGCTATGCTCAAAGGGCTATCAAGCTGTGCATATACTTTGATACAGCAATACCACTACTATCTTTGTATATCAAAGAGATTTTTTTTAAAAAAGTGGGGGAGTGGAGAACTTATTTGTAGAAAAATATTTATAGTAGCTCTTTCTGTGGTGGTAAAAAATTGGAAATTGAGGGGATGCCCTTCAGTTGAGGAATGGCTGAACAAGTTGTGGTGTATGTATTGTAAGGGAATAGTATTGTACTATAAGAAATGGCAAGCAGGCTGATTTCAGAAAAAAAAAATGGAAAGATTTACATGAACTGATACAAAGTAAATGAGCAGAACCAGGATACCATTGTACATAGTAACAGCAACATTGTATGATGAATTGTGAATGACTTAGCTATTCTCAGTAACACAATGATCCAAGACAATCCCAAAGGACTCGTGATGAAAAACACTATCTGCCCCCAGAGAAACAACTGGTGTCATTTGACTATTGAAAGAGGCATACCGCTTTTCATTTACTTTCTTTCTTTTTTGTTTTGTTTGAGGTTTGGGTTTTGTTTTTGTTTTTTTGCACAAAATGACTAATATGGAAATGTTTTAAATGATTGCACATGCATAACTTATATCAGATTGCTTATTGTCTCAGAGAAAGGGAGTGGAGAGACGGAGGGATAGAATTTGGAACTTGAATGTTAAAAAGTATTTTTACGTGTAATTGGGGGGAAAGAAAATGTCATTTAAAAGAAATAAAGCTCTTCATAACTGTGCTCCTTCCTATCTTTCCAGTCTTCTCATATTTTACTCTCCTTCATGTATTTCATGATCTAGTAACACTGGACTTGGTACTGTCCTTCCATATACCACTTTTCCTCTTGCTGTGCCTTTTCACTGGCTGTCCCTGAGCTCTCCCTCCTCTTCTACAGTTTATTGACCTCCCTGGTTTCCTTCAAGATCAAGCTCAAATCTTACCTTGTGCAAGAGACATGATTTGGTCTCTTTCCTTCTCTCCCTCCCCTCCCTACATCTTCCCCTGCTTAGTTGTATTTATTCTAGGTATATCTTATATATGCATGGTTATTTACATGTTGACTCTCTCATTGCTCTTTCAGTATGCACCTCAGCATCTTGTTGTGGGATTCGAGGATTTAGAATTAGAAGGGACGTTAGAGATTGCCTAATTGGACCCCATGTCTCAGGGAGGAAACTTTGACTCCAATAAGGCTCAGTGACCTGCCCAGGGTAACATGGATGGAACCATCATTTGAACTCAGATCCTATGACTATAAATTCATATTTTTTCTGCTATGCTACACTGTTGGCTTTCATGCAGGGTGCTTCAAGAATTGTGAATTTGAATACAGAAAACCTGTGGTTGAATCTTGGTTTTGCTACCTTTTCCTGAGAAAGTATGGTGCTCATGGATGATAGTTTAGGAGGTAGGAAGTTTTGGGTTCAAATCCCACTTTTCCTCTCTTTTTTCATATTTATTTTATTTTTAATTTATGGAATAAAACAAGCATTTCCATAACATAGTATAATAAAAATATGATTGCACATGAAACTGAAAATCTATTATGTACAATTTGCTGTTCCTTTAAATATACAATAAAGTTATCTTGTAAATTTCTTATTTTTCTTTTTTTTTCTTCCCCCCCACCCTAGAGGGAGATTAAATCTCACTTTTGATGTTTACTGATGGTTTATCCTTAGGCAAATCCCAGAACCTTCCTGAGCCTCAGTTTTATCATCTGTAAAATGGGAATAATAATACCTCTACCTTGGTTCAGGTTCTGTCTCTGATAGATATTGCTTGTGTGACCCTAGCATAGTCACTTAACCTCTCAGTGTCCTAAGTAAATCCCCAAGATGCTAAGTTGCAGAGAAGGTGCTGACCTGCATTTTTAGTAGAAGAAATTTCCTCATCAGGGAGATCCCCATACTAGTGAAATCATAGGTCTGGTCCCTTATCCTCAGCACCTAGAGTGTGCAAAGATCAAATGAAATTAATAGACATCAGCCAGCTTTAAAGTGCTATATAGACAACAGTTCTTATTACTGCTGGCATGGTCCTGATGAACTTAATTTACTTCGCCAAGTCTCGGTTTCCACATCTATAAAATCAGAGTGTTGGACAAGATCATCAATAAAGTGCCTTCTAAATCTTCCTTTCAGAACCCTACAAACTGCAAAGTTTTTCCAGCATTGGAGAATTTGTGAGTGGGAAGGAAGCCCACCTAGCCCAGGGGTGGGGAACCTGTGCCTCGAGGCTACATGTGGCCTTCTAGGTCCTGGAGTGGGGCCTTTTGACTGAGTCCAAGTTTTACAGAATAAATCGTTTTATTAAGGGGATTTGTTCTGTGGAGTTTGGATTCAGTCAAAGGGCCGCACTTGAGGACTGAAAGGGCCACATGTGGCCTCAAGGCTGCAGGTTTCCCACCCCTGATCTAGTCCAATGCACGCACAAAAGGATGGGCAGTATAACATAGATGACAAGTAGATGCCCAGCCTTTGGCGGAAAGTCTCTAAGCAAGGGGAACCCAGCAAGTCGCTCTCCAGACAAGCCAAGCCATTCATCTCACTTTTACATGGCTTTAATTGTTACATAGTTTTTTGTTTTATTTTGTTTTCCTGGACATTAAGTCTAAATTGGTCACTTTGTATCTTCCCCCCTGCTTCTGGAGCTAACCGCTGGGACCAAATAGAACATGTCCAATCCCTCTTCCATATGACAGCCCTTCAAATATTTAAACACAACTATCCTACTTTAATTAGATCGGTTGAGTTAGGGAGGGTTATGATGATTGATGAGGAGGTGGGGTTAGGGAAGGGGATGGGGATGAGAGGAGTCTAATGCCATCCAGTGGCTCTGCTTTTTAAGTTTCTCCCTGGCTCTCATTTCAAAGAGTTTGGGCTCTAGTAGAAGGGATAGACAAATGGCGGTGACTAGAAGATGGATAGGACACTAAAGGGTGATCAATAATGTCTATCAACCAGTCACTCAGCATAATGTGGTTTTTTGTTGCTTATACTGGCTATGAGTGACCACATATATGTTTGGGAGAAGGGAGGTAACCAGAGGGGTTTTCTTTTTTTTCCATGACTTTGGAAATCTCCCATTTTCAAAACCATTTCTTTGCCATCCTAGCAAGACCAGTACAAAAGTGATGACAGGACTAAGGCCCCATGGGGGAACTAGACTTAATATGTTTAAGGGGTTACAGAATTCAGAGTACAAGGTGGTGGGGGGAGGTGAATAATAATTCCAACCATCAGGGAGAGTGTATGAGTGAAGCCAGGAGCACTCTAACTCTGGGCACAGACAGTTCTAGGCACTGAAAGACTCCCTAGAGGTGACACATGCATGGTGGGGACGTCTAGCTCAAACCCACAGTACATGCTGCAGTTCCATCCCTTCACCTTCAGTCAGCTTGTGCTTTTAACAGCCATCTGGGAAGCAACCATAGGGGAACTCCAACTGAGTCATATCTAGAAAAAATACATGTGAACAGTCACCTCCGCCCATCCTCCATCAAGGAAGGCTTTGATTCCTGACAGGAGGGGAGCAGGAGACTCGGGCCATGAAGCTAGCTACTCTGCTGTCCTCAAAGAGGGGTCACTGGGGCTAGAATTGTATCTACCTATCCCTGCCCCTCCAAATATAGTTAGTCTAAGAGAAATGTTTTAGGTTCAAGCCACTCTCCTGATAATTAGACCTTAATGGGGGAAGGGCATCTCCAGTCATCCTGATTTATATCTGGTTACTGGGCCCAGAATGGCTCCAATTCACTTGCAAGTCATGGCATCACTTTCCTGTTGCCATGGTCCTCTTCAAGAATGAAGGACAAGCAACAACAGCAACAACAAGGAACCTAAACAGTAAACTTCTGGGGTTGGTGGTCTTTACTGGGTATCTCTGTATTTTTGAGTCTAAGCCTCTAAGGGACCATCAGGAATCATGTACCCTTTCTGTAATAGGCTCCAAGGGCCTCCCCTCACCACCTCAGTTTCTCCTAAGGGAGAGAAAATTGTCTTCTGCTTTATCAATCCATCATTAAGCATTTATTAAGAACTTACTATGTTCTCAGTCCTGGGGAAACAAAATATAATGAAGCTGTCCCCTATATATAGCATGGGGTGTCATGTGACTCAAAGAGAGTCAGAATAGACTTAACCAGTCTCTTCCTCCCCCACCTCCTTCTCTGGGGAGATTTTAATTCCTGCCAGGTGGGGAAATAGTAGGTCGGTACCAGATGCTTGGCTACTCTGCTTTCCTCAGAGTGAGAGGGTACCAGACTGGAAGGGAAGGAGGACCCAGGCTTTGTATCCAAGACTTAACTCCATTCCCACCAAATAACAATCCTATGATGAACGCACATGGTAAACAGCAAGAAACCCATTTATCCAACTCAATAACAAACAGAAATCAGAAAAAGTATGTGTGTGTATATATATTCATATGTGTGTATAGATACACATGTGTATGTATACACATATATAAATAAACATGTACATATGTATGTATACACACATACACATATCAGACCGTGTTCCATCAGGAGGAAGGTAACTCAACTCAACCAAGAGAGAGTCCCAAATTTCACCCAAAGGGGAAATTCCCTGAATACTCCAGTGTAGTAAGCCAGGGATAGGAACATTATGGAAACTTTTAACTCCTCTCCTATCAACTTCTTCCCAGTCTTATTTCCCTTCAGCAACCTGAAATGGGATTTGGCCTCGTCCATCTTCTCTCTTGAAGCTGGAAGCCAGAAGTGTTTCCAAGTGACTGCAAGAGCCCTGTGAAAGTCAAGAGTTTGAAGAAACTCATGAAATGGGAGATCTCTTCTCTCCTCCTTTGTTCAACTCCTGGCCCCTCCTTCAAGCGGGCATAGGGTGTTGATCTCCACCAATGAGGAAGGAACTCTATACCAAGGGGCTTTGGGACTCTGGTTACAAAATACAAAGCAAAAACAGTCTCTGTGCTTAAAGAGGCCACATTCTAATGGGAGAGGCTACATAAACGGAAAGCAGTGCCTATAAGAGTAAATGAAGGATTGCCTTAGAGTGGAAGGCACTGTCAGCTGGAAAGAGTAGGAAAGTCAGTTGCCTCCCTCCTCTCCCTCCCCCTCCCTTTCAAGAATGTGGAGCTTGGAGCTGAGTCTTAAAGGAAGACAAGGAGCATGAAGAGGAAAAGGTTAGGAGGCAGAGCAGCGTTCTGGGCATGGGTGCGGTGAGGACAAATGGCAAGGAATTGAGAAATGGACTGTTTTGTGTGAGGAACAACAGCACAATGGCTGGACCATTGATTGTATGTAAGGAAATAATGCTTAAGAAGATTGGGAAGATAAGGAGGGGCTAAGTTAGGAGGGCCTTTAAATATCAGACAAGCTTACATTTGATTCAAGAGACAATTGGGAGCCAATGGAGGTTATTGAGTAGGGCCAGATCTATACTTTAGGAAGATGATGTTGGCAGTTGAGTAAGGACTTTTTTCAAAGCCTAGCTTCCCCCCCCCCATTCTCAGCCTGCCACTGTCACTGATCTCACCAGTATGGATTGCTGGTCACCATGTTCTTTGTATTAACCACTGAAATAGAATAATATTTAGATGCTGAAAGAGACACGCTATGCTGTAGTGAGTAGCAAACTGATCTCAAAGTCAGGAAGACATGGGTTCAAGTCCTATCGATGATAAATATTGACTATGTGACTCTTTTGTTGTTGTTTAGCCATTTTTCAATCGTGTCCAACTCTTTGTGACCTCTTTTGGGGTTTTCTTTTTTTTTAATGGTAATTTTTATTTATTTTTTTGTTTTCAACATTTACTTCCACAAGATTTTGAGTTCCAAATTTTTACCCCATCTTACCCCTCCCCCCACCCCAAGATGGCATGCATTCTGAATACCCCTTTCCCCTAGTCTGCCTTCCCTTCTATCTCTCTCTCCCCTTCTCTTATCCCCTTCCCCTTCTATTTTCCTCTAGGGCAGGATGGATTTCTGTACCCCATTTCCTATATTTCTTATTTCCCAGTTGCATGTGAAAATATCTTTTCTTAAACATGTGTCTTTAATACTTTGGGTTCCAAATTTTCTCCCTTCCTCCCTCCCCACCCACCCTCATCGAAAAGGCAAGCAACTCAATATAGGTTATACATGTGCAGTTATGCAAAACACTTCCATAGTAGTCATGCTGTGAAAAACTAACTCTATTTCCCTTAATCCTATCCTGCCCCCCCATTTATTCTATTCTTTCTTTTGACCCTGTCCCTCCTCAGAAGTATTTGCTTCTGATTACCCCCTTTCCCAATCTGCCCTCCTCTCTATCATCCCCGTACTCTCTTGTCCCCTTCCCCACCTCCGATTTTCCTGTAGGGTAAGACAGATTTCCATACCCAATTGAGTGTGTATGTTATTCCCTCCTTAAGTCAAATCCAATGAGAGTAAGATTCACTCATTCCCTCTCACCTTCCCCCATTTCCCCTCCACTGTAAGAGCCTTTTCTTTTCTATTTTTATTTTTTTATGAGATAATTTACCCCATTCTACCTCTCCCTTTCTCCTTCTCCCATTATAATTCTCTCTCACCCCTTAATTTTATTCTGCAGATATGACCCCTTCATTTTCAACTCACCCTGTGCCCTCTATCTGTCTATCTATCTATATCTATATATACGTACATACAATTTTTCCCCTCCAGCTAATACTGACAAAGGTCTCATGAGTTACAAATATCATCTTTCCATGCAGGAATGTAAACAGTTCAACCTTAATAAGTCTCTTATGATTTTCTCTTTCCTGTTTACCTCTTCATGTTTCTCTTGAGTCTTGTATTTGAAAATCAAATTTTCTATTCAGCTCTGGTCTTTTCATCAAGAATATTTGAAAGTCCTCTATTTCACTGAATGACCATTTTTCCCCTGCAAGATTATACTCAGTTTTGCTGGGGAGTTGATTCTTGGTTGTAATCCTATCTCCTTTGCCCTCCAGAATATTATGTTCCATGCCCTACGGTCCCTTAATGTAGAAGCAGCTAAATCTTGTGTTATCCTGATTGTGTTTCCACAATACTTGAATTGTTTCTTTCTGGCTGCTTGTAATATTTTCTCCTTGACCTGGGAACTCTGAAATTTGGCTACAATATTCCTAGGAGTTTTCCTTTGGAGATCTCTTTTAGGAGGAGATTGGGGGATTCTTCCAATTTCTATTTTGCCCTCTGGTTCTAAAATATCAGGACAGTTTTCCTTGATAATTTCTTGAAAAATGATATCTAGGCTCTTTTTTGTGATCATGGCTTTCAGATAGTCCAATAATTTTTAGATTCTCTCTCCTGGATCTATTTTCCAGGTCAGTTGTTTTTCCAATGAGATATTTCACATTGTTTTCTAATTTTTCATTCTTTTGGATTTGTTTTACTGTGTCTTGATTTCTCATAAAGTCACTAGCTTCCAATTGCTCTATTCTAATTTTTAAGGAAGTATTTTCTTCAGTAAGCTTTTGGACTTCCTTTTCCATTTGTCCAATTTTGCTTTTTAGGGCATTCTTCTCCTCATTGGCTTTTTGGACCTCTTTTGCCATTTGGGTTAGGCTATTTTTTAAGGTGTTATTTCCTTCAGTATTTTTTTGGGTTTCCTTTAGCAAGCTATTGACTTGTTTTTCATGATTTTCTTGCATCACTCTCAGTTTTTCCTCTGCTTCTCTTACTTGCTTCTCAAAATCCTTTTTAAGCTCTTCCAAGGCCTGGGACTGATTCACATTTTTCTTGGAGGCTTTGGATGTAGGAGTTTTGGCTTTGTTGTCTTCTTCTGGTTGTATGTTTTGATCTTCTTTGTCACCAAAGTAAGATAATATAGTCTGACTCTTTTTGTGCTGCTTGCTCATGATCCCTACCAATTACTTGAGTTTTAAACTCTTTGTTAAGGTAAGAGTCTGTTTCCAGTGTGAAGAATGCACTGTCCCAAGCTTCAGGAGTTTGTACAGCTGTTTTCAGAGATACTTCTAGGGATCTGAAAATTTTCAGTTCTTCCAAGGTGCTATGATAAGGGGCGAGGTGTTTTCTCTCCACGGCCACAACAAGCTCCACCACACCAGCATTCCTCCTAACCCTAGGACTGCCACTCAGAACTGTGACCCAGATCTAACCACTGGTAAAGTCAGAGATTCCTGCCTCAGCACTGGCAAAGAGATCCCTGCAATCCCCCTCTGATCAGCCACTTGATTTCCCCTCAGTCTGTGGGCCGGAAGCTCAGGAAACAGCCGCGGCCCTGGGCCGCGCTCTAGACTTGCGGCTGAGACATAACTCCTCTCTCACCATAGTCACAGACTTTTCCCACTGACCTTCTAAGTTGTCTTTGATGTTCTTGGGTTGAGAAGTCTGGAAACTGCCACAGCTGCCTGTGATTCAGTCTTTTGAGGCCTGCTCCAGGGTCGGTAAGGTCTGTGCGCCCATGCCAAACTGCACTCCTCTCCCCACCCGGTGCAATACACCTTTCTGATCAACCATCTAGGCTGTCTTTGCCTGGAAATTTGTTTCACTCTGTCTTTTTGTGGGTTCTGCTGCTTTAGAATTTGTTTAGAGCCATTTTTTATAGGTATTTGGACGGGTTTAGGGGAAGAGCTCAAGCAAGTCACTGTTTTCCCTCCGCCGTCTTGGCTCTGCCCCCTCTGGGGTTTTCTTTGCAAAGATACTGAAGGGGTTTGCCATTTCCTTCTCCAACCCATTTTACAGATGAAGAATTGAGGCCAACAGGGTTAAGTGACTTACCTTAGTCACACAGCTAGTAAGTGCCTGAGGCCAGGTTTGAACTCAAGAAGGTGAGACTTTTGGATTCCAAACCCAGTGCTCTATCCATTGGGCCTTCTAATTGACCTAGACAAGTCATTTAAGCCCTCACTGTTACAGGCAGCCCTCTAAGAATTCTATAATGCAAAGGAGTTGTCAACCTGAATTGCTAGAGAAAATTCCCTACCTGAGTGTTCCCTATGCTAATGAAATCACAGGCCTGGTCATCATCTCTTATATTTGGATATTTTCTGGAATAAAACATTTTCTAGGGGGAAAAACCTAAATGCTGGCTATTTTTGGCTAGCAGTTGAGAATAGGCAGTCTACCTTTCTCCTTCTCACCTCTTACCCCAGGAGGGAGGAAGGGAACCAGGAAGTAAATCAACTGGCTGTTAAATAGAGCAATACACAACTTTGAGGAAAACAAACTGCTTTAAAAGAGCAAAGGGGAAGCAAAGTCTTGCCACTGTTCTAGCAATCTAGTCTCAATTAAAATGCCTATCAGATTCTGGCAGTCTCTAGATCATCCCTTCAATTCCAGACTCCTCTGGTCTTCCTCATCACTGGCAAAGAGTTTATAGGGCTGGGATAGGGGAAGGGGAAATACACTGCTGAAATCTCCATCAACCCCCCCTCTTCTTCACGGCTAATCAAGATGGATCTCAGTCCTCTGTCTTTGTCCCAGCATTTATCTACCTTTAGGTTCAATGCTGCAGAACCTTGGGAACTCTGAGTAAAAATGCCTACTCAGTCGCCGTAGTCATTTTCCACATCCTAAGTCTCCATTGCAATACCAACAGAAAACAAAGAATTTATTCTTGATATTGTTATCATTATTATTGATAATAATACTAAAATTTATTAAATAGTTATCAATGCTTATCCTACTGTCCCTGTTGTGGAGGTGGAAGGACAATAACAAAGTAAGGGAACCCCAGCCAGAATGCCGTACATCAGTGACTTAGTGTTTTCTGAGGGTATTTTGGTAGCTATGAAGGCCTGGCAAGAAACCTGAAACATTAGCCAAGTGAGTTCTGGCGATGCCAACAATTGGTTTAGAAGCTTAACCAGTGTGATGTCAAGTACTCGCATGATTTTAAAAGTAGAAGGGAAGCAGAAGATTGCATTTGGGCCCGCTCAGAACCATGGTGACGATCTGTTTGATGCAGATGATAGCAGAGTTAAGTGGTGCCCCTTCACGTTCTCATATCACACAAAAAAGGCCAAACATAGAGAAACTGGAAATACCCAGCCCTCACTTGCTGGAATTGCTTCAACACAGGTAGTTCTGTCTCCTGAGGATAGCGAACCATGGGTGGGAATGAAATGGACCAAAGATATGAATTTCATTATTATTCAACAGTTCTACAACCTAACAAGGTAGCTAGGTGATCCAGTAGATAGAGTGCCAGGCCTGGAGTCAGGAGACCTGAGTTCAAATCTAGCCTCAGACACTTACTAGCTATGTGACCCTGGGCAAGTCACTCAACCCTGTTGGCCTCATCTCAGTTTCCTCATCTGTAAAATAAGGAAATGGCAAACCACTCCAGTATCTTCACCCATAAAAACTCCAAATGGGGTCATAGAGAGTCAAACACAACTGAAACGACTGAACAACAACACAATCTATCAAATTCCAAACAGAGCTTAGCAGTTTTAGGAGAGGGCTTCATTGTGCTGTAAGATAATAATCTCCTTGGGCCCAAGTTACACTACAAGATAGTCCAGATAAATACAGGGCATTCTTAAAGAATAAGTTCATCCTTAAGCCCAAATTAGATGAGATAAGAGTGGAAATTGAGGAGTTAACATGTGAAGAGAGATGATCAAAGAACCTGAAGGAATTATAGATCCACACTTAAGCTCCAGACATGCTAGCTAACAATGAGATAGATGGTGAAAGTAATACCAACAGGTTGAATGATTTTAAAAGGAAGATGAGCATACTTAGAATGGAATTTTTTTTGAAATGCCCTTTTCATCTTAGGTATGAAACCAACCTAGAGAAAAACTATACTAGAGCAGAATAATTTTAAAAGGAGGTCTCTGCTATAACCATCATGAACGAATGCATTTTCTCACAACAATTGACAAAGTGTAAAAAAAAATATTTCAGGACTTACACACAATTGTATATACTGTAGCTGTTGCCATGGCAAGGATGATAAGAAGAAAAGTAGAAAAATCTGGGAATATTTTTGAAGATAGGCATTGAAAATCACTATGGCATAAACTGCTTGAGAAAACTATTGACTGCCTATAGAAAGACAGTGGAAGGTTACATCAGTATCTAGCTTATATTAATAGTAGAAAAATTTAATAACACCACTGAATTAAAGGGAAAGAAAAAGAAATGTGTGGAATGGAATCAGGAAAACAAGAGTATATCAGAAAAATATATGGTTTAGTGGATAGAACTCTATACTTAGAGTCAGGAAGATCTGAGTTCCAATATTATTATTAGTTGTGTGACTCAGTGCAAGACACTTGGTTCATTGCCTTCCTTCCCTTCTTTCTTTTTTCCTTCCTTCTTTCTTTTTTCCTTCTTTCTTTTTTCCTTCCTTCCTTTCTTTCATTTTGGTATCATAATCAGTGGTCTTCAACTATTCCCAATAACCTTCCCCCATCCAAATAAAAATTCTCCCTTAGAACAAATAAATACATTCAAGGAAAACAAATTTGTATTATATTGTTTACATCTATCTCATTCTGTACCTATCATTACTTCTGCACCAAGAGGTGAGAGTCTTTCATTGGTCTTCTGGAGTTGTCAATGCATTCATCAGAGTTCCTAAGACTTTTAAAGTCATTTTCATTGACAATATATTCATGGATGTTATTTTTCTGGATCTACTTACCTACATTCTGCATCAGTTCATACAACTCTTCCTATGTTTCTTAGAAACAACCCCTTTCATTATTATTTATACTCACATTCATACATCTGCCATGATTTGTTCAGACACTCACCAATTAGTGGGCATCTATCTAGTTTCTAAGAACTTCATTACTATAACCAAAAAATGCCCCTCCAAATATTTTTATACATATGAGTTCTATTCCTCTTTTTTCCATCGTTTTCCAGTATAGGTTGAGCAGTGACATTGGTGGGTGAAAGGATATGCATAAAGACTTTTTGGTCTACTTCCCAATTGTTTTCCAAAACTGCTGGGCTAATTCATAGCTCCACCAGCAGGGCATTAGTGTGCTTAACCTCCCTCAGTCCCTTCAACAACTGTAATTCTCCATTTTTTTGGAGAAAAAATCATCTTTGCCAGTCTGGTAGATGTGAGGTAGAACCTCAGCATTGTTTTTATTTGCATCCATGCCAACCCCACCCCTCGTGCAGATTGCCCTTAAGCAATTGCTGACCAAGATGTTGGGGAACATTGTTCCTGGTGAATTCCAGAATGCCAGGGACTGTCTAGCCACCACTACTCTACACAGAGTGTAGAGTGGTGAACCTGAAGCAGGGAAATAGACCTTTCTCTTTTTTTTTGGTTTTTTTTTTTGGCAATTGGGGTTAAGTGACTTGCCCAGGGTCACACAACTAGTAAGTGTCAAGTGTTTGAACTCAGGTCCTCCTGACTTCAGGGCCAGTGCTATATCCTCTGTGTCACCTAGTTGCCCCTTTTTTGTTTTTTTTTTGTTTTTTTTTGTTTTTGTTTTTGTTTTTTGATGGACCTTTGTCTTTGAGCCAGTATGAGACTCATCTGGGGGTGTAATCTAGGAAACACACACACACACACACACACACACACCTCTATCATCATCCCTTTTTTCATGACTTAAAGGAATTGGGGGCATTTGTCAGAGGTGAATAGGGGGAAATAAGAGCCAGATTTATGTCCATCTTTTCTTACATACATTACAAATTATGGGCCACAAAAAATTATTTGTTTGAAACATATAAGTATGGCTGAGATTAAAAGAGGAAATTTTCTACATGTGGGGTGCAGGAGAATCATAGATATTTCTCTAATGTTTATATTTTGGTGCAATATCTAATAATCCCTGGGTTCAAATGTAGAATCTAATCAGTGAATGTTCCATCCTTGACTCGTCAATTAAAGCCATACAGCTTGGTAAAGGTAGAAAGTTCATTCAAGAGTATCTCTTGTCTCTTGAGTGAGAGAAACCTTGCCAAGTCCACAGGGTTGGTAGCTGGAGTGCAGCTTCTTCTGGTAGGCAAATAATAAACCACATTCCCTTGCTAGGCTAATTGCAAAGTGACACCTTGTCTTCTTGTGGGTTGAAGGGAAGGCAGGACCAAACCAGTGTGAGCTGTTACTGCTCTTTGGGATAACTACCAACTGTTCATACAGCCTACGTCACTGTCATCTTTTTCTTTCTCATTTACTGGAAAGAAGATCCTCTTCCTTCATTCTGCAAGAGACTTCCCTTAGTGTCCTTATCCCTGGTATTTGTTCTTTGAGAAGCTACAGCTCTTAGTGATGCTGAACTTCATGTTGTCTGGAAAAGGAGCACTGGACTAGAGGAATATAGGTTCATAGAACTGGATAGGGTGTTAACGATTATCTGGTCCAATTCTCCCTTTACTTGACAAATGAGGAAATAGACCAAAAGGTTAAATGACTTGTCCGATGTCACTCAGTTCCTAAGAAGCAGAAACAGATTTTAAAACCCAGGTTTCTGACTTCTAATCCAGCAATCTTTCCAATAAGAAATGATGGTTTTTAAAGCCCCTTCCACCTTAAACATCCCGAGATTTTGTTCTCTTTGGCAATGATGACTTTGACACTGTGAACCACATCTTCACTTGAAACCCCATGACTCATGGAGGTGAGGGTGTAGAATCTGGTTCCACAGTAGCTTCTAAATCATGCTTGGCTCAGCAACCTTATTCACTCAGCTGCTGTGTTCACATCTGGTTGCTACTCTGTCTGTATTTTCTAATGGGCTCAGGATGGGGGATTGAAAGGGAAGCAACAAGGAGAGAGAGTGTGTGTGTGTGTGTGTGTGTGTGTTAGTTGTGGGGGCAGGAAAATATACATTATCTCTTCGGGTACACTGCTTTAGGGTTCAGAAGCTCCTTGTGAAGAAGGAAATGTTCTCAGTGTGGTTTTTTCTGCATAAAATTTTTTTTAAGAAGCCCATTTTTATAATCACTGTAAGCCAGAGAAAGGGGAGGGTGGAAGCGGGGGCGGGGCCAGGGAAATAAAAGATGGGGGAGCTCTGCACACACGACAGTGGGCGTATTTTATGGAAAGCAGCCGACAATCAATGTTTGCAGACGCCTTTTATTTTATATTATTTCCTCATCTGTTCAGCGTTCTTGGGCGGGTGCCAAAAGCTTAATAGCCTCAGTCAAAGTTGGCCTTTTATCTGTCAAGTTCAAAATGAAACAGAGCTGCCCGCTCAGGTTTAACAATGTCTGCGCTGAAGGCAAACACCTTCTCCACCACTCCAGCCCAGGGGCTCCCACCCCCCAGGCCAGCTCCTGCCGTAGCCATTTTACAAGGGCCTATGATTAAGAACTGGCTCCAGCTACTTTAACCCTCTCCAGGCAAACACATTGCAGGCCTCGAAAGCCCTCTGAAGTCTGAATCTCTCGCCTGGGCCTGCTGTCATGTATGGCCACCCCGTTAACCTAGAAGAGGGTAACCACTGTCTCCTCATGCCACTGGGCACTATGTAGGCAATTTGGACAGTTCAGTTCAATTCAATTCAGAGGGAGTGTAAATAACAATTATTTGTGTTCTAGCCAGAAACCCTGAGGGACTTCTCCTCCCAAACTAGGCCATCCAAGTAGGCCTCAGTTGTCTCCTAGACCTTAATCATTGAATGGGTGTTGCTTCAGACAAACTGAGACCTGGAAAAGCACTAGCTTAAGAAGGCTGAGGTCTCCCTCTGCATGTGGACCATCGCCAGTTCTCTTGACTTATGTTTTGACACTGAACTCTCTAGAGGAGAGAGTGAGACTGATGACTTTGCACAGCCCTACCTCACTTGAATCCAATTCACTTGCTAGTCAAAACATCACCCTCCTGATGTCATTGGTCCTCTTTGAGAATGTATATATACATATGTATATATACACATGCATGTGTGTGTGTGTGTATATTCTTAGAGTTGGCTGCCAAACATGTATCAGCATGCCTCTGAAAGGACCCCAGAGATGATTTAGTCCAACTTCTTCATCTTACAAAGGAGGAGACTGAGGAGGTCCAGGGAAAACAAGTGACTTGCCAAAGGTCACATAGATCGTAAGTATCAGAAGTGAGATTTGAATAGAGGTCCATTGCGTTTTCCACAGTACTGTGATGTCTTAATTTAATTTGATTCACATAAAACAGCGTGCTAGGGCCGCAAAGATGAAACTGAACACCAACTATGTACTCAGGGAACTTATGATCAAGTAGGAAAGATGAATTATCTGCATAAATAAGTGTGATATAAAGTGGAAATAATAAATATAAAATCCTTAATTTGTAGATGAGGAAATTGAGGTCCAGGGAGAACAGGAAGAGATCACTTTCAATTGAGGAGATCAGTGAAGTCTTCATGAAGGAGGTGGTGCTGGAGCTGGCCTTGAAGGAAGAGAAAAAAATTAGACTGGCAGAGATGGGTGGTGTCCATTCTTGATATGGGGGATGAACTGCATTTATTCATTTACTGTGGACTAAAAAGGCCTAAATGAGATCAAGGGATAGGAAGACCAGTACGACTGGACCATTGGGTACATAATCAGTCAACCAACCAGTCAATAAACATTTACTAATGGAGATTTATTGATTGAAAAGATCAAAGGAGTGCAACTGGGTGGAAAATGAAGAGATGGCTGGCCTGAGAGTCCTCCTCAAATAGAGGTTTTAGGAGGAACTCTTCACCGTCCAATCAGAGAAAATAGAGCAAACAAGTCTTTAAATGTCAGTAGGTCCCACATTGTGAAAGACCTCAAATGCCAGGCTACAGAATTGGTTTTATCCTATATGCAATAGGAAAACAATGAAGTTTTTTTTGGGAAGGGTACTGATATGACCAATGTGACATCTTAGAAGTACTATTTGAGAGACATGTGAAGGATGTATTGGAAAAAGGAGAGACTAGAGGCAGTGAAATGGTTTAAAAGGTTATTATACTCTAATAAAGATGTAAGGGGCAGCTGGGTGCCTCAGTGAATAGAATGCTGGACCTGAAGTCAGGAAGACATCTTCCTGAGTTCAAATCTGGCCTCAGATCTTACTAGTTGTGTGACCCTGGACACGTTACTTAACTCTATTTGCCTTAGTTTCCTCATCTATAAAATGAGCTGGAGAAGGAAATGGCAAACTATTCTAGCATCTTTGCCAAGGACAATCCCAACTAGGGTCATGAAGAGTTGGACATGACTTAAATGACTGAACAACAATAGCAAATATGTAAAGAGAGGACTTTCGGTTAAAATGGTGACATAAAAGGTTGTAGAGAAGCCCAGTTCTTCAGTCTACACTCCAACAAAGATCTAAAAGGGCACCAGACAGAGCAAAGATCAATAAAACCAAAGAAAAACAGCAGTAGGCTCTTCTACCCAACCCATGTCTACTCAAGAAAATAGATGAAAAAGCCTGTGGTTACTGGGACAAGGAGTTAGGCTAGGTGAGGAAAAAGCCAGCATGATCGCCTATATGTAGGGTATGAAGTCATTGAGATCTCAGGTTTGGCCTGGTAAAGTGGCAGTGGGGAAAAAAGCCAGTTCTATAGGGTAAGGTCAAGATCCATATTGAGCATCAGGAAATAGATCCAGATGTCAGGGATTATGATCCTAGTATCAGCCACCCCATCCAGAACAATAGTATCATAAAGATGTTAGAGGGACAGGACCAAACGTAACCTGCCTACCCAATTCAAGAGCATGAGAGGGAGTAGAGCCTGGCCCTAGAAAAAAAGTCTCAATCAAGAAAGTTAACAATGATATTTTAATTGCCAAATCTAATGACTTTTTCTGAATCCTCATTCTGCTTGAACTCTCTGCAGCCTTTGACATTGTTAATCATCCTCTTCTCCTTGATACTGTATTCTCTCTTGATTTTTGAAATACTGTTCTCTCCTGGTTCTCCTCCTACCTAACTGATCCTTCTTAATTTCCTTTGCTGGATCTTCATCCGTGTCATACCCACTAACTGTGGGAATTCTCCAAGGTTTTGTCCTTGACCCTTATCTCTTCTCCATCCACACAGTTTCACTTGGTGAGCTCATCAGCTCCCATGGTTTTAATTATCATCTCTATGCAGATAACTCTCAGATCTGCTTGAACAGCCTTGACCTCTCTTCAGGCATCTAGTCTCACATCACCAATTGCCTATCAGATATCTCAAATTGGATACTCCATAGACATCTTAAATTCAACATGTCCAGAACTGAACACATTATTTTTCCCCCAAGCCCTCTTCTCTTCCTAACTTTCCTGTTGTTATCAAGGGCACCACCATTACCCTAGTTACTCTGGCTTGAAA
Source organism: Vombatus ursinus (assembly GCF_900497805.2). NCBI lineage: Eukaryota > Metazoa > Chordata > Mammalia > Diprotodontia > Vombatidae > Vombatus > Vombatus ursinus. The sequence goes on along the minus strand of NW_020954587.1, from coordinate 4,526,501 downwards.
CTTAAATGTCATCTTCAACTCCTCACTGTCAGCAATCATATCCAAACAGTTGCCAAATCTTATAGATTCTCCTATAGCTTCTTTCTCTCCCCTGATACTGTCACCACTCTGATACACGCTCCCATTACCTTATGCCTGGATTTTTTCAATAGTCTGCTAGTTGGTTTCCCTGCCTCAACTCTCTCCCCACTCCAGTCCATCCTTCCCTAAGCTATCAAAATAATCTTTCTAAAGCACAGTCTGACCATGCCACCCCCTTAGTCAATAAACTCCAGTGGCTACCTGTAACCTCCAGGATTAAACATAAAATCCTCCGTTTTATTTTTGAAGCCTGTATTCTTCATAATCTATATTTCTAACCTTCCACCATGTATTCTGAAATTCGGTGACACTGGCCTTCTTTTTGCTCCTTGGATATCACACTCCATCTTTGGATTCTATGCATTTTCACTGGCTGTTCCCCCTCCCTAATGCCTGGAATTCTTTCCTTTATCATTTCTGCTGCCTGACTTCCCTTTTCCTTCAAGTTTCAACTAAAATTCTGCCTTTTACAAGAAATCTTTCTTGGTCCCTTTTAATGCTAGTGACTTCCCTTCAAAATGATCTCTCATTTATCTTGTATATAATTTTGTTTGTACATAGTTGTTTTCATGTTGTCTCTATTGTTTTTAATAATTTTTTAATTTTTTTAAATTTTTAAATTTTTTAATAAATATTTTTTGAAAGTCCAAATGTGTTTAATGAATAAAACGGTACTATTAACAGAAACAGGGATTTGGAGCTAAGTGGCTTTAGACATTTTTGTAATATTAAAATTTTTGTAATATTAAAATAACAATTTTTAAAACAATTTGTTAATATCAATTGACAGAAATAACACAGATTGTTTTAGAAGCATACTTTCATTTTCATTTTTTTCTTTAACTCAAATTATAAACTTCAGAGCAAGTTGTTTTTGCCTTTCTTTGTAAGAGCATAGCACAATATCTTATGTGTTTGTTGTTCAGTTGTTTAGTTGTGTCCAACTTTTCATTACCCCATGGACCATAGCATGCCAGGCCCTTCTGTCCTCCACTGTCTCTTGAAGTCTTTCCAGGTTCATGTTCATTGTTTCCATTATATCTATCCATCTCATCCTCTGCCATCCTTTTGCCTTTAATCTTTCCCAGCATTAGGGTCTTTTTCAATGAGTCCCATCTTCTCATTATGTGGCCCAAGTATTTAAGCTTCAGCTTTAGTATTTGTCCTTCCAATGAATATCCTGAATTAATTTCTTTAAATATTGACTGATTTGAATTACTTGTTGTCTAAGGGACTCTCAAAAGTCTTCTCCAGCACCACAATTTGAAATTGTCAATTCTGCAGTGCTCAGCTTTCTTTATAACCCAGCTTTTCTAGCCATACATTGCTACTGGAAAAAACCATAGCTTTGACCATATGGACCTTTGTCAGCAAGGTGCTGTCTCTGCTTTTTAGTATGCTGTCCAGATTTGCCATAGCTTTCCTTTTAAGGAGCAAGCATCTTTTCATTTCATGGATGCAATCACCATCTGCAGTGATCTTTGAGCCGAAGAATATAAAACCTGACACTGCTTCCATTTCTTCTCCTTCTATTTGCCAGCAAGTGATGGGACCGGTTGCCAAGATCTTTGCTTTTTCTTTTTTATGTTAAGCTTCAAGTCAGCTTTTACATTCTCCTCTCCACTCTCATCAAAAGGCTTCTTAATCTCACACATAGTAGGAGCTTAATATATGCCTCTTAATTGACTTAAGTTGCAATCCAAAAAGAAATGGTTAAGTGAAGCGCAAGAGATAAGTCCAGATAAAGAGAATAACTATACAATGAGTGGAAGTAGTACCTCAGAGAGAAGTGCCTTGCCATAAAAACTGCAGGAGTGGCTGGAAGAAATGAAGCAAGAACCAGGTGTGGTAACACACACTTATAGTAACTGCTGCTGGGGAGGCTGAAGCTAGTGGACTGCTTAAGTCTGGGAGTTCCGAGTTTCAGTACTAGGGTAAAGCTAATCAGGAATCTGCACGAAGTGTGGCATCAATATGATGAACTCCTGGGAAAGAAAGGCTACCAAGGTACCTAAAGAGGGTTTAAGTAGCTCAGGTTGGAGACAGAGTAGGTCAAAGAAAGAAATAAAATAAGGTACAAAAATGAAACCAGAAAGCAAAATGAAAATAGAAAAGTACACATTACTTCTTGGGGAAAACAACTGAAAACACACAAATATTATGGCTGATATCCACAGCTTCCAAGCTAGAGGAAAAATATTGCAAACAGCAATATAAAAAGAATTTAAGCATCTAGGAACCACAGTCAAGATCACATAAGATTTAGCAGAAGAAGAGAAAATATTGGAATACAATATTCCAAAGGGCAAAAGATAGAAGACTTACAACTGAAAAATAAGCTACCCCACAAAACTGAATATAATCCTAAAGGGAAAAAATATTGTGCCTCTAATAGAATAGAAAACTTTCATATACTCCTAATGAAAGGACCAGAGCTGGGCAGAATCATTGAAACAAATAAAGGAGGCAAGAGAAATTTAAGAAGGCATATATGTTTGAATGATTAAAAAAGGCTAAATGATTATAAAGTACTTATACTCTAATAAGATAAGAAGAGATAAATATCCCTTCAGAATTCTGTTGTTTTCAAGGGCCACAGAGGGAGTTAAGAAAATCAAACATAGGACCCGGGTTTGGTTTTGTTCTGTTTAGTTGGCTTTAAAAGAAGAAAGAAAAGAGAGGGGGAAAGAACATACTAGAAAAGAAAGGAAGAATTAGAGTTTATAAACATGCAGTAAGAAGTGAGGGGAATAGACATCTCATGAACCTCACTCTTATTTGAACAGGACAAAGGGAATTTTCATGCCCATATACATATATGCAAAGAATTTAGTGCAAAAATATATTAAAGTTAACAGGGGGAAATAGGTAGAGAAAATGAAAGGTGAAGAGAATTAATTGGAGGGGTAGAGTTGGGGACAGGAAAACAAATTTTAATTTCATAGGATGGACCATAAAGGGGGAGGATAAAATAATAGAAATGGAAAATATAAAAAACAGTGATTTCATCCCATTTTGATGAAGAGATAAAGGTCAGAATTGTGTCCTTAGATCACTTCAATTATAGATTATTAGTTATCACATTATTTCTTTTTTACCATCTTTGTAAAGAGAACAGTAAAGGGAGCAAAAAGATGAAAAAGTACAAGTGGATATGATGGAGAGAAATGAACAATCCGAACAATGAACATGAATGGGATGAATCCACTCACAAAATGGAGGAAAGTAGCAGAATAAAAAAGCAAAACCCAACAATTGTTCACAACACACACACATATTTAAAATGCAGAACTCTGAATAGCATAAGAATTTGATATTAGGGCAGAATTTATTGTATCTCAGGTGACTTTTTGAAAAAGCAGGAGCAGCAATCATAATCTCAAATAAGACAACAGTAAAAAATGACATGGTTAGTATTACTAAATTATTCTTGAATGCATCATAGGTAACATAATAATATCAATACCTAATATATATGGAACAAATTCTGAACATTAACTACTAAAAAGTTCTTTAGGGAAAAATAAAAGCCAAATCATAATAGCTGGGGACCTCTTCATACCTATGCCTCCTTTACACCAAGATAACAAAAAGACAAATAAGAAAGAAGTGAAGGGTCTGAATACAATTTTAGACAAATTAGACATAAATACATTGGAATGGAAAGGAAGATATGTATGTATGTACACACACATACTCACATACATACACATATACATGCATACCCACATATGTATACATTTTCTACACACATATATACATATATAACATTTTTCAGCTTTAAGTACAAGAATTAACCATGTTCTATGGCATAACAACCTGATAAAGAAATTCAGAAATACAAAAGTGTTAAATTCATACTTTGCTAACCATAATACAATAAAAATTATAATCAATAAAGAGCATTTGAATAAATGATTCAAACTTAAAAGTCTACTAAATAATTTATTCCTAAAGAATTGATGGATTAAAGAATAAATCATAGGTAATTTCATTGAAAAAACTGATAATAATGAGACAATATACCAAAACTTTTGAGATTTGGCCAAAGCAGGCATCAGAGGAAAAATTATATCTCTATACACTTTTTTCAACGAAAGAGAAAAAAATGAATTGGGCATAAAACTCAAATTCCAAGTGGATGGAGAACAGGCCTTGGATTCAGGAAGAGCTGAGTTCAAATCTGGCCTCAGACACTTGACTAGCTGTATGACCCTGGGCAAGTCACTTCATTCCATTGCCTCACAAAAAACAAACAAACAAACAAACAAAAACCCTCACCATTCAAACCATATCGTTATCAAAACTATCTGGTTAAATAACACTAAAAACACTAAAAAAATTAACCAGCAGGACATACAAGATACACAGAACCAGAAATAACTGATTGAAGTAGCATAGTACAATTGATACCAACTGTACCCAAAGACAACAAATACTTGAGTAAGAATTTAAGTCCTTGGGGCAGCTAAGTGGCACAGTGGATAGAGCTCTGGCCTTGGAGTCAGGAGGATGTGAGTTCAAATACAGTCTCGGACACATGACACTTACTAGCTGTATGATCCTGGGCAAGTCACTTAAACCCGATTGCCTCACCACAAAAAAAAAAAAAAAAGAATTTAAGTCCTTACTGGGAATTTTGGGAATTGAGTGAACTACATTGACTCCACTTTGTGACTCAATTCTGGATCTAGCATAGTCCTATTGAATTATGAGACTAGTCCAATTTCTGTCTTGTGAAAAAAAATAGAATAAAATAAAATAAATAAAATAATTTTTTAAATTGAATAAAATTATGGGAATTGTAAGAAAACTTTAGTGCATTATTTCCAATCCTACAGGGCTGGGAAGCTGGACCAGCTCTACCCATTGTTTAGAGATCCTTAACTAAGGACCTAAGTTATCAGACCAGTTATGGTCTGATTCAAAGATTAATGCAAGGATTTTTCTCATAATTATACACCTTAGGCAACCTATATGTCTTTTTTTGGGGGGGGGAGGCAATTGAGGTTAAGTGACTTGCCCAGAGTCACACAGCTAGGAAGTATTATGTGTCTGAGGCCAGATTTGAACTCAGGTCCTTCTGACTCCAGGGGTGGTGCTCACTAACTGCCTCAACCCATATGTCTTATCTGAAAACTGGACCCTCATTGGTCAATTGGTTATTGTTTCCATGTTCTTTTGATTTAATACAGACTCTTGGGGGGAGTGGGACACCTTTTTTTTTCTGATTTCAGGGAATTGCACCTGTTTGTTCACCTCCTCCCAAATTGGAAAGTCTCTAGTCTTTCCTCTAATTAGAAATCAGATTACCTAATTTTTCTTCTTGGTTAAATGTTTTCTTTTAATTAATTGGTGTTATTTGATCAATTGTTTTTAATTCACAAAATCTGTCTCCCCCTGTATTCAGGGCTTAGTGCTAAGCTGAGGGAGGCCCATTCCTTATTTGATATGTAATTGGCATGCATTTCTTCATAAATTGATATGCTCAGAAACTTAAACCTTTGTTTCCTCAGTCATTTCATCTTTCATGTACTACATTAGTATTCCACAAATACTGCTGGGGAAACTGGAAACCAGTCTGGCAGAATTTAGATTTAGATAAACTTCTCATACCACTTACTACAATAGGCTCTAAAGGGCTATGTGATTAGAAATAATCTTATATCGTAAGCAAGTTAATGGAGAAGTAAAAGAAATACTTTCCTATGTATAGGGGGAAGATTCTTCTTGACCAAACAAGGGATAGAGATAATCATAAAAAATAAAATATACAAATTTGATTACATAAAATTGAAAAGTTTTGCACAACAAAACTAATGCAATTAGATTTAGATGAGAAACTATTAACTGGGGAAAACCTTTGTATAAAATTTCTCTGATAAAAGACAATATGTAAAATATATTAGGAATCTATACAAATGCACAAGAACAAGAACCATTTCCCGAAAGATAAAATGATCAAAGGATGTGAACAAGCTACTCATAAAAGTAAAAAGACAAGCTATCAGCAATCATATAAAAAGTTTTACAAATCACTAATAATAAGAGAAATGCAAATCTTGAAAATTCAGGTTTCACCTCATACTCATTATGAAATATAAAAATTCGTTTGTTGGAGATGGTATGGAAGGGCAGGCGCACTAATGCTCTATTGATGGAGCTTTGGATTGGTCTAGCCATTCCAGATAATAATTTGGAACCATAACCCAGAAATCACTAAAGTGATTGCTCTTTCACTCAGTAATGTCACTCCTAGTCATATACCCTGGAAAGATGAAAGAAAAAGGGAAAGAATCCTTTTAAACAAAGATATTTATAGTAGCACTTTTTGTTTAACAAAGAACTAGAATCAAAGTGGGTGCCCATAAATTGTGGAATGACTAAACAAATGACAGTATATGGATGTCATGGAATATTACTGTGACATGAGAAATGATAATCAATCAATAAGCATTCATTAAACTCATTGTTCATCATGTACTGTGCCTGTTGTCAGGGATACAAATACAGAGAATAAAATAATTCCTCCTCACAAGAAGCTTACTTACATCCTAATGAATTGAGAGGCAACTGGGTAGTACAGTGGCTAGAGCACTGAACTTGGATTCAGAAAGACTTGAGTTCAAATTCAGTCTGACTCTTTCTAACTGTGTGACCCTGGGCAAATCACTTGACCTCTGTCTGCCTCAGTTTCCTCATTTATAAAGTGAGGATAGTAATGGCACCTATCTGCCAGGGTTTTTGTGACAATAAAATGAAAAAATATTTGCAAAGTGCTATATAAATGCTATTATCATTAGTGATTATGAATGAACAGACAACAAGGTACACATATAAGTATATAAAGAGAATAAATGCAGATAAGTTCAAGAGGGATAGATTCACAGTAACCTATAAAGACTTGTATGATATGGTGCAAAGCAAGGTAAACAGGACCAAAACAATTTATATATCGACTACAACATTATAAAGGAAAACAACTTCAAAAGGCTTAAGAACTTTGATCAATGCAGTGACTAATCTTGACTCCAGAAGACTTAATGATGAAGCATGTTTAACACCTCTTGGCAGAGAGGCGATGGACTTGCAGAAATCGAATGAGACATACATTTTCAGACATGAAAAATGTGTGAATTTGGTTTGCTTGATTACACTTATTTATTACAAAGAAGAGATTTTATTTGGGGGTGTGGGAGAGTTTTTGGGGAGTGTAGTGGTAGAGACAATGATGCAAAAAAGGGAAAGAAATAAAAAAGTCAATGAAACATTCTTAAAAATACACAGAAGAGAACATAAGGAAGTTCAGAAAAGACACAGACAAGCAGTGTGGTATGGGTACTGCTTTAAAAAACACCAAAGTTATATGTAATAGAGATTCAGTATAATATGCAGTCACCCCCACTTTTTTTTGAGGCAATAGGGGTTAATTGACTTGCCCACAGTCATACAGCTGAGGCCAGATTTGAACTCAGGTCCTCTGACTTCAGGGCCTTTGTTCTATGCACTGTACCACCTAGTCGCCCCCAAACATAATCTTTAGCAAAAGAATACAATTTGGAATTGGTACCCGCCAAACCCAGAAGAAAAGGAAGGTAGGGGGCAATGTGTAAAAGACCACCTGGTGCTTTTATTTGTTTTCCCCTCAGGTCTCTAGCTACCAGTACGGACTTGCAATTAAAACACACACACACACACACACACACACACACACACACACACACACACTCACATACCTCTTTATTCTTCAGAGTTTACTTCTTATAGTCTCCCATGGATTTAGATTTTAAGAGGGGAACTGCAGATGTGGCTCCTGCATAGGTCTCTGAGGGAAATCGCCACTTGCCTCTCTCTTCTCTTGCCATGCTGACCTCCTTTCAAGAGATCCTCCAAGTTCCACCTAGATGGGAAAACTCCTTACCCTCCAGTCCTGATTAGCTTTTCCTCTGTACCTACAATGGGAAGACCTACAGCTCTCTGGGTCTTTGCAGCCAACCCAAGTCTTGCTGGAGGACTGTTACATTTGGGAGACCTGGGCCTTATCATAAGCCACGTTGGAACATATATTTACAGAGTAACCTCGAAAAGCAAAACAGAACTCCCAGGTTACCCCAAGAGCAGGTTTTTTTTTTTAATCCTAGCCCACTTTGGCACTTTGATGAAACTTAAGGATTCCTTCTTAGAATAATGTTTTTAAATGAATAAAATGGAACATATAGAATTATAAAGGGAGTCAATTTCACTGAAATTCAGTTATCAAATTTTTTTTTGTAAAAAAAAAGTTCATAGACCCAAGGCCTTAGAGCATTATTCTCAACACTGCAGACACTGCTTCAGATTCCCCTCCAGAATTCTAGCTGGCTTCTCCTAGTCACTAGCTAGAAACATTCCCCGTACTTGATGGGGCGCTGATGTTTGTTACAAGGTAGTGTGATAAAAGTCAGTAATGGAAGCATCTTTCTCCTTTACCTCAGGAGCCATACTGGATGCTTCTTGTCATTGCTGTACAGATGTTTCTAATAAAGGTATAAATGCTTCCAATCACCTGGAATAGCAGCATTATCCTAATATCTCGATGTTAGCAGCTGGTGATCAAAGGCAGCAAGATGGGAAGAAAACTCTTCAGTGCTGTCAGTAATAGGAAGGGGGTAGTTTAGTCTAATGGTAATGACTCATGCTTGCAGAGATATTCTCATCCCAGTGGACCCTAAAGCACTCTACAAACACACTTTCACTCTTAGACTTTCTAAAATCCCTGGGATGCAGCAATATATATATAAATAATATATATTCTGAGTGCCTATATATACCATCAGTGTATGACATACATATGTATAAGCATAACAGATATGATTTTTGCAGGTTTCATATATAATCTTTTTTTAAGTGGGGCTGGTATTGTTGTGCTCAGTAACCCTATGTAATTTTTAAGAGCAAAGGTCTCTTTGAATCCAAACAATCAAACAAATAATAACTGAGATTCATATAGTTTTTTATGCCTTATGTACATTATCTAATTTGAATTTCATGGTATGACTGTGGAAAAGTACAGGCATTATTCAGACGTGATATACTCTGTGGATTTCCAATATGGAAACTCTTCCACCAGTGTGGTTGACAACCTTTGTTTAAGTCATAACTTAGTTGCCTGGGGCACCAGAACATTAAGTAATTTATCCAAGATCATATAGCTTTTATGTGATAGAGTCAGGACCTGCATTCTCACCTTCCAAACTATGCAGAACTGCCTTTTGAAGATATTTTTAATATTCCCAATTAATAGAAAAGTAAAGCTTAGGGAGATTTAATGACTTATTCAAAGCCATATAGAAAGTGACAGTCAGTATAACATGCCAGACTTCTTGATGAACATCTTTTCTATTATATAACTTACATTGGAAAAGCCAGAGATTTGAAGAACTTAGAAAAACTCACACAATAATTTCACCTGATCCCTAAATTTCCTGGTTCCTGGTATTTAGGGTAGATTCAATACTCTAAAGCTATTGGATATAAAATACCAGGCCACATTCATACAGAGTTTTCCTACTCAGGATTCAAACCTATTTTGATAGTTTATGGCTTCCGGTGCTTACTGGGTAATATTTTGTAGCTGTGGCCCTAAATTGTGTGACACCGGGCAAATTACAATTTCTCCTAACCTTAGTTACACCTCAAAAGGCCCAGATGTACTGAAGAAATGAAGCTTGCACCAATCCTCCAGTTAATTAAGCACATCATCTAAGTGAATCTTTCTATATAATGTGATGAACATAAGGTCCCTTACCCTATTCCGAGGGATTTGGCAAGGGAGACACTGGTATTATATTCATCAACAACCAACATTTATCAAGCACCTACTGTGTGCAATACACCATGCTAAGCTCAGTAGTGGCAATCACTGTATTATCCTTACCAAGGTGTCTAGGTAGAGGTGAGGCTTCTCATCCACAGAACATAGGAAGGCCAGATCCCTGGGAGATTCAGGAATCATGGACTTTAAGACTGAAAGAGACTGAAGAAGCAAGATGTCCCCATTTTATAAATAAGGCAACTGAGGCCAAGAAAGGCAGTGTGGCATAGAGGAAAGTCAATCAATTAAATAGCATTTATTAAGTGCCTACTATGTGCTAGCCCCAGTGCCAAGTGCTTAGGATACTAAGAAAGGCAAGAAATAGTCTTTGCTCTCAAGGAGCTCACAGTCTGATGGAAAGAACACTGGATTTATATTCAAAGAACTTGGGTTTAAATATTGGTCCTGCCCTTTCCTGACTGCATGGCCTTGGCCATATCACTTCATTTTTCTGACCTTCAGTTTCCTCACCTGTAAAATTGTGGTGGTTCATAATAATTAATAATAATAATAATAATAAATAGCATTTATATAATGACTTAAGGTTTTCAAAGCACTTTACAAATATTATCTTGTTTTATCCTTATAACAACCCTGGGAGGTAGGTGCTATTATTTTCATGATTTTACAGATGAGGAAACTGAGGCAAACCTGAGTGACTGGAAGGATGATAGTGCCTTTGAAAGAATTAAAGGAGGTTTGGAGAAGGGGCAGGTTTAGGGGAAGAAATAATAAATTTCATTTTGCCTGTGTTGAGTTTGACATATCTATGGGATAGCCAAGTAGAAATACATAATAGGCAGTCAGAAATATAGACCTTGAGTTACAAAGAGTAATTACATCTAGATACATAGGTTTGGGATTCATTTGCATAAAGGTGATGACTGAACCAGTGGGAGTTGATGAATTCACCAAGAGAAAAGCTACAAAAAGATAAGACTTGGGACACAACCTTGTTTTTAGAGCAGTAGGTGAAAGATACTCCAGTCAAATGGATTGAAAAGAAGTGTCCCTCAAATAGAAAGAGAAACAAAAGAGAACCAAGTCGAGAAACTGAGGGAACAGAGGCTGGTCAATAGTATCAAAAGCTATTCAAAGGTCAAAAAAGGTGATTGACTTGTTCCAGGTCACGTGGCTAGTTAACATCTGAAGCTGGGTTAGGTTTTCCTGACTCCAGGTCTCGTGCTTAGAAAGGTCTAGCCTTAGAAAGCTAAGTTCCTAAAAAAGCAAAATAGTTGTTATTGTTTTATAATTGTTTTACATGTGTTGTTATTTGTTGTATATTATTTATATAATTGTCATATATTGTTATATAATGTTATATATAATATTTGTATAATATATGATTCTCATTTAAATGAGGATAATGACATATATTTGTCTGAGTAACCAATGTATATTTTAGAATACATATTTAAGAACTTTATACGCTTGTTTTCAAAAAGAGATCTATGAGTTACTGGTACAATCTACCAAAATGAATGATTTCCAAAGCTAAAAGATCTCAAGTTCAGAAGAACATGGGTAATAAGACGAATTCATGAGAGGAAACTCATCAACAGCAAAGGGAGGTCCAATGACTTACCAAAAGTCCCACAACCAGGAAGCAACATATTCATTCATCTGGGACTTGATCCAAGTCTTCTGACTCCAAGGCCAGTGGCCTATTCACTATCACATGCCAAGTGAATGAATGGGATGAGTCCAAGGGAGATGCTGGGATGGTATCACCTGTCAGATAAGGGAGGAGATAGCAAGTCTTGATCTCAATGAAATGAAAAACAAACAAAACAAACAAAAATAGATCTGTCAGGTGTGCTCATTGAGCCACTGCTAGGGATAGCTGAGAGATTTTAGGAGCTTTCAGAGGCGTTATAGGATAGGAGAAGGGCAAATGTTGTCTAGATTTTTTCAAAACAGTGGAAGATGGAAGGGATTACAGGGAAGAGTCTATAAACTCCAGGTCAGTGAGTTTGATTTCTATTCCTGGCAAAATTCAAGAACACATTGTTAAAGGGATGGTTTGGGAGCACTTAGAGATGGAAGCAGTCATCATGAAACTCTAACATGGCTTGATCAAGAACAGGTTATGCCAGATTAACTCCCTTACCTTTCCTTTTTTCCCTCCTCACCCCTCTGCTTTTTTTTTTTTTTTAATAGAGTAACAAGCCTGGAAGATCACAGGAACGTTATGGACAGAACACACTTAGATTTCAGCAATTTGTGTCAGCTTGTAGGAGAAATAGATCTCAAAAATCTTTTTTCCCTTTTTTTTTGGTGGGGGAAGGCAGAATTTAGATTTCATAGATTTAGAGTTAGAAAGGATTACAGAGCCCAAGGAAACTGACATAAAGAGAGATTAAGCGACTCTCCCAGGGTCATATATCTAGTGTCTGAGACAGGATGTGAATCTAGGTCTTCCTGTTTCCAAGACCAATGATTTATCCACCATGACATGCATATAGTATGGTCAGTTCAATTCAGAATTAGTCGAGTGACAGAATCCAAGAAATAGTCATTATTTGGTTGATAGTATTAATCTGGAGGGAAGTCTTTAGTGGAATGCCCCAATGATCTGTTTTTGCCTTCTGCTGTTATTTTTATCAGTGACTTGAAATAAGTCATAGAAAACGAGGTTGTAAAATCTGTAGGTAACACAAAGCTGGGAGAGATAGCAAAGCACTGGATGATAGAGTTAGGATCCAAATGACCCTCAATGAACTAGAAAATTGGGCTAAATCCAATAACATAAAACTGAATACAGATGAATGTAAAGTTCAAGTACAAGTCTGGGCTATTATCTCCCTACCTTGTTGTTACTGTGGGCTCAGAGCTCAGCAGCTGTACCCTTTGGGGACTGGGCTAATCCTGAGGGGCTGGAGGGTGTCATTCTAGTTCGATAGCTTATGTGCCCCCACCAGTGAGCCTCTTCTTTATGGTTATCAGTTGATATCCATTAGGCAGCCAGACTTAATTAGCTTTTAGAAAAGGGTGATATATCACAAATTGTCACAAAGGTGACACAGTAAGAACAGTTAGTGTGTACAAAACATTGCCCCAAAAGCTTATGAAATACTCTTCCACTTGGACATACACCAGGGAAGAGTTGGCTCAAGCTTGGAGCACATATAGCAAAGGAGTAAAGCCACAGATTCTGGTTGTAGAAGGCCCTTTTCTCCCCTTTAGGAGGCACTCAGTGAAGTTTCCCATAGGCATGGTATAGTTTCTGCTATAGGTTCTTTGTAGATTCCGTGGATTGCTTTTCTTCAATGCATTCTCTACTCCTGACACAGACGCTGACACCAGGCACTGCTATTCTGGGGATGCTGCTAGGATATGAATACAAAGTTCAAAATCATCTAGGCCCTTTGAAGCTTTCAAAATCTTCATCTAGGAGGGATGGGGGAAGAAGACCAAGAGGGAGGCTGAGGCTGGGGCTCTTCTTTCCTCCTCTGAAATAATTCTATCTCAGGGGCTTGGCTGGAATAGCTTTTCCCCCTCTCCAATGGCAGCCACTCAAACACTTGGGTCTTGCTATGTTATATATTTTTAAAAGGGGGCATGGCCAAATCACAACCAATCTAAACATACTTCCTATTCAACATCACTCCATTTTATCCAATAGTTTTCAAGGACTTTCCCCAGTTAGTCTAAAGTCTTTGATTGACTGATTCAATAGGGATATTCTTACCTGGTTAAGGTAGTGTGGCATGGCATTTTGTTGATTACTTTAAGTAGGGTGGAGTGATTTGATCGATTGACCCCCTCCCCTATTCCCACCCCCTTAAACTTGAATTAGAAAAGTCAACTTCACAAGTATGGGATGAGGAAGGCATATTAGACAATAATTTCTCTAATGAAATCTGGGATTTTAGTGGACTGTAAGCTCAATATGAATCAATAGTGAAATACAGCAGCAAAAAAAGCCAGCTAAAGCTCTTCTACCCTGCATTAAGATGGACATCGTGTTCCAAATGAGAGTGGTAATTGTTCTGCTATTTTCTTCCCTGGTCAGCTCACACCTAGAATTATATGCTCAGTTCTCGTCATCACATTTTGGGAAGAATGAACAAGCTGGAGCCCATACAGAAGATGGCAATCAAGCTGGCCAGAGGACTAGAAACCTTGTGAGTGTATGCCTTGTGAGTATTAAAATAATAATGATAACAACAAGAGCTAATATGTATATAGCATTTAAAGTTTGCAAATAGTTTTACATTAATTATTGTATTTAATCTTCATTAATGCACTGTGAGATAGCTACTACAATCACCCCCATTTTATAAATAAATAAGGAAACTGAGGCTCAGAATAATTCACTGACTTGACTATGGCTGCATAGGTAATATAGGAAATAGCCTTTAAACCCAGGTCTTTCAGGCTCCAACTTCAGTGCTCTGGCCACTATGTCATGCTGACTTTTTACTATGCCACAATGCATCTTACTGATTAATTAAAGCAGCTTGGAGAAGTCTTAGACGACATGGTAGAAGTTTTCAACTTGTCATATTCTTTCCCTGTCTGATAAATCATCTATGCCAGGGGTGGGGAACCTGCCGCCTTGAGGCCACATATGGCCCTCTAGATCCTCAAGTGTGACCCTTTGACTGAATCCAAACTTCACATTCTACCTTTGAATCTAAAGTGCCCTGGTATGCTTCCTTTGTTCACAAGGACTCCCTGTCCCTCCCTTGAGGGCCTCCAGTTAAGCAACTGTGGCCTTCCCCAAAACACCTCATACAAAAGGGCCCACTGCCCTCAACATTGGCTAGGTTACTGATTCTTCTATGATGCCCTTTGATCTTGGAAACAGACCCCAGCAGATTGTCATGTGGAAGGAGTGATTAGATTTCTTCTGATTGGGTCTGAAAGGTAGAATTAGAACCAAAGGGTGGAAAAGGTCAAGGCACAGTCATGTCTGATGGCAAGAGAACCTTCTTCCCAGTTAAGGCTACCTGAAAATGTAATGGGTTGCCTCAGTAAGTGGTGGCTTTCCATCACTTAAGGCCTAGAAGCCGAGGCTGTATGATTGCTTGTCAGGGATTTGTAGAAGGGATTCTGGTTCAGGCATGTGCTGGACTAAATGGCCTCTGAAAGCCTTTCCAATTCTGACATTCTGTGAATATGTAGACCAGATGTAGAGGGAAACAACTTTCAAAGTTACTGATACAAGCTATGAAGACCTGCTATAGGAATAAAGTAGATTATAATAATAACTAACATTTGTGCCAAGATTTAAGGTTTCCAAAACACTTTACAAAGTTTTTTTTTTATTTCATTCTCAGTCCTGTGAACTAAGTACTTATATTATGCCCATTTTACAGACCAGAAAAACAAGTCTCTGGGACATAAAATGACTCGCTTACTGATAAGTGTCAGATTAAAACCAAGGTCCCATTGACTACAAGTTCAGGGGTTTTCCTACTAATACCAATTTTTATTTCTATAGCATCTGAAGGTTTCCAAAGAACTTTATATTAATTATCTCACTTGGGCTTCCAAACAATCCTATCCGAGAGGAACTATTGACGTTACTATCTCATTATTGCACATATATATATAACCTATATCAAATTGCTTACTGTTTTAGGAAGAGGGGAATAGAGGGAGAAAAATCTGGAACTCAAAATTTTGTAAAAATGTTGAAAATTGTCTTTATATGTAATTGGAAAAAATAAAATATCCAGTATCCAATAATAAAATTTCTTGACTCTTGAATCTATCTACCACACAGCTGCCAAAACAATCTTCCTGAAATACATCCAATGATGTTATTCTCCTGCTCAAGAAAGTTCAATGGGGGTTCATGAGCTCAGACCCTCAGCATGAACCCCCATTGAAGAAAAGAAATTACTATACTAGTTAAGTGTATTACTCGCAATCACACAGTCATTAAGTGTTGTAATTGGCATTCAAATTCAGGTTTCTTCTGATGCCAAGTCTGGAGCTCTCTTCACTACACTACACTATAAGTCCTGATTCCAGTCTGAATATCTCTGGGCTTATACTGTTTTGCAGGAGTTTCCTGTTAGCCATGCCTTAAGTATCTTATGGTAATAGGCTATGGAAGGGAAGGCATGTCTGGCTCATTGAACATCTTGTCCTTTTTGACCAACCACCACATGGCCATGACTATAACAGGATTATAGTCACAGTCTGGTGCCTGTATGTGGCTTGTAGGCATCCCTTGGGCCTTGTGTGTAACCATAACTTCTAAGCTACTTTTCCCATGAGTTAACACAGGAAAAGCTACCAAAGCCATCTGAATAACTCATGCATACACACAGAAACATCTGGCAATGAAGATGGCTTCAGAAAATTTTTCATGGGGTTTTATTAAAGGCTACATCTGAAGGGAATAACTGTTCTTTAGTCAGCTTCCCCTCCTCATCTCCCTCCCCATTCTCATTCCTAAAATCCCTCAGGTTTCATAGACCGCATTTGTCACCTTCTTTTGATGAAGCTTGGGAGTTCTCATTCGATTGTGAGCAGTGGTGGGTAGTAAGAAAACTGAAAAAAAAGAAGAAGAAGAGGAAAGGAAGGAAGGGAAGGAGGAAGGAAAGAAAGAAGGAAGAGAGGAAAGAAGGAAGGAAGGAAGGAAGGAAGGAAGGAAGGAAGGAAGGAAGGAAGGAAGGAAGGAAGGAAGGAAGGAAGG